>NW_019154094.1:21793368-21979228 GCF_002288905.1 Enhydra lutris kenyoni | reverse complement strand
GCTCAGCAGGGAACCTGCTGAGCAGAGAGCCCGATGCGGGACTCGATCCCAGGACCCTGAGATCATGACCTGAGCCGAAGGCAGCAGCTTAACCCACTGAGCCACCCAGGCGCCCTAGGTTTTGACATTTTAATAGTCATCTAATCCATGTAGAATCTGACCAGATTTATCTATCTATATCAAAATATTGCATCTATGTGAATATTGAATATTCAATATATAAGTATTGAATACATACCTGTCTGCAAGTGTATATATGTAAATATTTGCCATGTAGTCATTTGTAAATGCATTTTATAAAAATTGTGTATAATTTTAGATGTAAAACAATCTAACAGATTCTGGGAGACCTAAATAACATTCACATGAAGAAAAAATGTTGAAAGAAATTTTTTAAGATAAAAATATTAATACCATGAGCCAAAAGCAAAAAAAAAAAAAATCACTCTGTTTCTGCATGAAAAAATTTAGGATACCTAATTCTTGAAAAGTGGGTATAGTGTGAAACATAGTAAAACATAAATATAAAAACTATATAAAAAATATAAAAACTATAAAAACTATTAAAAAAAGCATAGCTAATTTTCAAGGGATGAAAAATCAGTGTTTTTGTATTTTTCTGAGATCAGACTATATCGGGCGCATTCAGGGTGGTATGGCCATAGACTGTTTTTGTATTTTTAATGGGAATTTTAAGAAGAGTCCAGTTAATCTAGGAATTTATTATAGGAACATACGGCACAAGAAAGCTACATTGAGATTTTATTAATAGTCTTGATCTGTGAGATGAAGTCAGGGGAAACTTTTTTAAAAAAGATCTTTAACAAATGAATGAAACAAGATGGGATTGGGAGGGAGACAAACCATAAGTGACTCTTAATCTCACAAAACAAACTGAGGGTTGCGGGGGGGGGGGGGTTGGGGAGAGGGGGGTGGGGGTTATGGACACTGGGGAGGGTATGTGCTATGGTGAGTGCTGTGAAGTGTGTAAGCCTGGCGATTCACAGACCTGTACCCCTGGGGATAAAAATACATTGTATGTTTATAAAAAATAAAAATAAATAAAAATAAACATAAAAATATTAAAATTAAAAAAAGATCTTTAACAGACCTTTGAATATTTATTTTAGGGTGACTGCTTATCAGTTTTTTCTCAATAAGTTGTGAGTGGTTAGAGTTCAGTGTAAGGTAGGACTAGCTCATAGAGTCATTTCTGTTTTGGACATTGATTATATTTTGATTTCCTACCATCTTTTGCCTTTTCTGACAGCATCCTGATTTCCTTTAGGGGGACCTGTGGCATGCTGCCTTATCACGGTATCTTTATGTTTTTGCTGTCTTGGTGGGATAGAAAATCAAGTTGTGCATCCCTCTTAGGGAAGTGAAGAATCTGGATGTCCCTTCTGTCAGCTTCTCTTCTGCCCCATTCTGGCTTGGGAAAAACTGAGAAAGAAAAGAAAGTGGAGGCAATGATGGGAATAGACTCTAAAGATGGGTTTGGAATATGCTAATGTGCACCCTTGGAAGGACAGTAAACCAGCCTCCACTTTCTCTGTTTCCTACTTCCTTTCCTCTCGTTCATTTTCTTTTTGGTATTTTCCATTCTCTTTCTCTACAATTTTGATCACTTTTTGTTTTCTCCCACTTCTTGTCTTCTTAGTGTTTCTTTCCTTTTTTTCCCCAGCCTATACTTTGGCTTCATTTTGATACCCAAAGGGTCCATTCCCAGAAATCTCTGTTAACATATCTCATGTCTCTCTTTTGCCTAGTCATCTGACAAAATTTGTGTCTCTAGTAGAGTTTTCTCCTTCTCTTCCTCCTCTCCCATATCCTTATCCCTTCATTAGATTAAGATATTCAAAAGCAAGAAAAATGTCTTGGCTATGTTTTCTACAGCTCAAACTGGATGTAATCTCACTGTTTGCCAAGAAAAGAATTTCATGTGACCTTGCAGGAGTTTCCTTTGTCTGGATGTTTCACTCATCATTGACTACTCTCTTTGACTATGAAGGATGTACACCGTGCTCCAAGTACATTGTCTGCACAAGCATTTGCAACAGAGTTTGGTCCTGAGAACTCCGGTCTTCTGCACATAATGATTGTTTTGCTTGGTTCTCTGAATCTAATTTCATATATTTTTTTCATTATCTCAAGTGAATTCTAGGTGGAGCTGCAAAACCCACAAAAATTTCAATGGTTTTGTCAATTGTGGACACAAGGCCAATTAGCTTCAAGCATCTCCCAGTCCCCTCAACTGTAGCCTCTATTTCCTCTCTCTTATCCCTTCTCTTCCCCCTTCCTGCTCCCCAGCACACTCTCCCATTATGTTTTACAGTAACAGTACTGTTCAAAAGACAATACATAAAAGCATATTCTATTGGAAACTATAAACCACTGAGTTGGCCATCAGAAGACCAGTATCACTGGTATTATACAAACGTCTATTATTTTTCAAGAGAGAAAGAGATGTTGTCAGAAATTCTTATTCTGTGCACTCTATAGAGACAATGAGGTTATACAAATGCATAGACTCAAGAAATATGATTGACGCCCTTGTGGTTTGTGTGATCAGTTTCTGTGATGAATGGCAAGCCACAGAGCAGGATCAGTTAAAATAGAGGGAGGAAACCTTGGGTTTATATTAGATAGTGGTCTTTTGAGGTCAGCTTTGAGTATTTCCTTGTGCATTTCATCATGAATCTGATTATTAGCGCTGCTCATGATGATATATTTTGACTATCTCAAAGGAAATATTGGACACATTATTGTTTGATCCAAATAAATAGAAAGAAAGTTACTTAGAAAGACATTCTAATACCAGAAAGAAATCTAAGTTGACCTGGCCCAACTCCCTTATTCTTCAACATAGAAAGAAATTAGAAACTTGTTCAGGTCCTGCAGTCATTTCTAGATCAAATGAAATCAAGAATCAAGCTCTCTGTTCTCTATGATTAGTGTCCTTGCCTCTCTGAAATCCACATTTATGTAATTTTTCCTTATGATAACTATATTTTTATGTTTTCTTTTTGGTAGTTGAAATAAATTCAATAAATATGTATTCATTCACATCTTTACTCATTCATGTTTATGATATGCCAAGAATCGTGCTTGTGGTTTGAATGGGTATGGAGGGAATGCAATTTGTATTAGTTTTCTATTGCTGAGATAATAGAGAATAACAAAGTTCATGGATTAAAATAGCACAAATTTATTATTTTGCTGTTCTGCAGGTTAGAAATCTCACAATAGTGGTTAAGAGTTTGAGTTTTCGTGTGTAAGCCTGACGATTCACAGACCTGTACCCCTGGGGCAAATAATACATTACATGTTAATAAAAATAATTAATTAAAAAATCTAAGAAAAAAGATTTTTTGTTTTCGACCCCAACTGGCTTGGTTTGAATGACAGCCATGTGACTTTGGACAACTTACTTAGCTACTCTGTGACTCAGTTTCCTTTTCTATAAAATGTGGATGTTGATGGTACCTACCATGTAGAGCTACTGTGAAGATTATAGGAGTTAATTCATATTAAACACAAAGAGCAGGGCCTGGCACATGGTCCGTACAAGAATGAGAGAGAGAGATGATTCCTGTTCTTACGTTATTTCAATGAAGAAAACTGAGCAACAGAATTTCTGCAATTTAGGAGCATAAGGTTGAGTTGTCAGGAAATGTTACAATATGAATTATCTAACTACTTGAATGGTTTTGATAATGTATTAAGATGAGTGGGCTTGGTGTACGAGAGAAGACAGGACATTTTGAGCAAGGGGCAGTAGAAGAAAGGCCTTAATCCAAAAAGGAAGTTGAATCTGAGTGTTGTTTATCCAGCAAGTAAGCTGCAGAAGTGTCACAAATGGACCTAATGTGCTCATTGACATTTGTCAAGACCGTTCAGTAAATATTGGTAACCTTGGACAAGAAGAGCTGGGTGGGAAGTGGATGTCTCTTCATCTACATATAAATTTTTCTGTCGCGTGGTATGACATTAATGAGAACATGGCTCAAAGCAATTTCTGCCCCATGTGTGAACATTTATAAAACAAACCTCTTCTGTAATCCTGTTGCTAACCCCGTCGTTTTAGGTTCTCTGGCCAACACCTTGAGTAAGAGACCCTCCGAGGCAACTGTGGCCATGCCTGATGGTTAGGCTTAACGGACCTCTTGTATCAGGCTGCAGAAACAGCGCTGGTATCTTACATACATCATGTATGTATGAATGTATGATTGACATCCCTACAGTAGTATTGTCAGGCCGATGGGCTCACCACATTCTTAGGCCCTACCTTTGCAAGGAGGAAAGCTCCTCTGTAGCATTGAAAATATACTATTATATGTAATATATATAATTATTAAGTATATGTTATATTTAGTAATTATATATATATTATATATCTGGATACCATTCACTTCACCAATAGAAAATTTACTTCCAACAGGCTGATTGATGAACCCTCTGGTGGAACTTTAGAGATGTTTGACATGCTTACTGTAAAACTGCTCAAATATGGACTTCTGATTAGAGTTTTTCAAATGTTACCTAACCTGATTTGTGTTCTTCAGATTTAAATCTACCTGACTCTAGATTCTAGATTAGATTTCATTTATACTCTTACACCCGTATATTATATAACCTGTTAAAGTATTTTCAAGTAAATTACATATAATGGAACATATGGCTGAGTTGCGGGTTTATGTTATGGAGCAATAGGCAGTAAGTTTACAATTGGTCTTTGCCTCTTTGTTGCTCTTGTTATTCCTGACATTAGCAACTTTCTATTGGACAAAACCTTCATCATGAAAACATACTTTCAAATCTCTCATTAAAATAAAATCTTCGGGGCACCCGGGTGGCTCAGTGGGTTAAGCCTCTGCCTTTGGCTCAGGTCATGATCTCAGGGTCCTGGGATCGAGCCCCACATCGGGCTCTCTGCTCGGTGGGGAGCCTGCTTCCTCCTCTCTCTCTCTGCCTGCCTCTCTGTCTACTTGTGATCTCTCTCCTCTGTAAATAAAATAAAATAAAATAAAATAAAATAAAATCTTCCCTTGACTGCACCTTCTCTCCTGGCTACCTCGTTTTTTGTTTCCCTTCACAAACAAACCATAGTAGCTCCAGTTCTCAATTTCCCTTTTTTACTTTTTTTGTGATAAAATATATTTTTAAAAATATTTTTGAGAAAATTTCAAATGTATCTTGCATATACAGAAAAGAGTATAAAATGTATGGATACAATTTAAAGAATAAAAATAACATGAACACCCATAAACTCATTTTCCAACTTGAGAAGTAGAATACTATTCATGTCTTAGCATCTTATGTGGCTTTCCTCAATCTAGCCCCTCTCTTTGTTCTCTGCTCCCAAAGTAAGCCTGGAATGACTTTTGGATTAATTATCTTCTTACCCAACTTTTATATTTATCATACTTATATGTATTAACCTGTTGTTTGGTTTTGAAAAACTCTGAAGCAAACGTAAGCTTTGCTGTTTGAGCAAAGGACAATATTGTCATTATTAGAGGAAGGTCTAAGGAAAAGAGAGGCTCAATAGCATTTCAGGGTCATAGTCTGGCTTTAACTTTCTTGAAAATTTAAGAGTCTCTTCTGTAGAAGTAAGTGAACAAGGTTAGCAGAGAGCCAGGAAAACAGGGCTCCTTACTTTGGGGCATTGGCACAGATTCTGACATCAGTAGAAATATGGTCAACAGATTTGGGCTGCTCTGTATAGTCTGCTTTTTTTTTTTTTTTTTTTTTTTCTGCTTCTAAGTGAACCATGACCTCCCTTTGAGGAGCATGTCAAAGCAGAATTATTGAAATGTCCCCAGCTGATCCATGGGTCAAGGACAGAGGGGAGCAGGAAGTCATCAGCGCATTGCTTATGATGGCCAAGTACAGTTAAGAATCTGGAGCATTGTATCTCCCGCCCAGGATAAACTCACAGTGGGTATCTTGGTGATGGTGGCCTCAGGATTTCTGTTTCCATAGTCACACTGAACAAATCTGTACTCACAGCTTTCTTTGGTGCTTCTCTGGGATCTCCCATCCCTGTCATTCCAGGATTCTTTCCTTTGTCTCTCTCCTGTGATTGGGTCTCTCTTAGTTTATTTTCTCATAAAAAAATATTTATTTATTTTTATGACGTTCAATTAGCCAACATAGATTACATCATTAGTTTTTGATGTAGTGTTCAGTGATTCATTAGTTGTGTATAACATCCAATGCTCATCACGACATGTGCCGTCCTTAATACCCATCATCCTGGTATCCCATCCCTCCACCCCCTTTTCTCATTTTTGATGGAACTTATCCTTTGTTAGCTTTTGGAGAAGGGTTACACAGAAGGTACATTTCTTTGAGGATGTGCATATTTAATTGCGACTCTCCTACCCTCATTCTTGACTCCCCACTTAACTGAGTGCAGAATTCTAGGTTGAAAATCATTTTCCTTGCTTCAAGTGCCACATTGAGAAGTTCAAAGCCATTCTGATTTCTAATGCTTTGTTTCTGACTTATTATTATTTTTTTCTTCTCTTTCTGAAAATCCATAGATTCCTTATCACCAGTGATGTGTTTATTTAATCAGCAAGTCTCTCAATCTAATTACTAATGTCCTTCAGAAAATCTTGAGTTATTTTGTTGATGATTTCTACTCCTCTCTTTTGTTTATGGCACTCTTATTTCTTGGAAGTTGGACTTCTCAGACTTTTTCTTAGTTGTGTTATTTTTTCCTCTTCTGTTTTTCCTCTGTATATACATTTTTGCTGTCCTTTCTAAGAGATCTTTTTAATTCTATCTTCTGATTCTTCTACATAATTTCCAATTTTTTGTTACCACATATTTAGTGTTCAAGAACATCTTGTTTTGTTATGAAGGTCATATATATATATATATATTACCATAGGGAAGGTATTTTAAAAATGGTAATTTTTTGAAGTTACTTTCTGTGTAGTATCCATTTCCTTCAAGCTTATTTTTCCCTCCTATATATTTTAATGGTCTCTGTCTTCCATTTATCTTGACCATGTGCTCATGATTGAGAGTTGGGGGCACTGAACCAATTGGATAACCTGAATGTGTGGCTATGCTTGTCAACTTTGAGCTCTACTTTAGGGCATCCAGGTGGGTCATTTTTGCATGAACCTTCAATGTATGTATCTTTATATCCTTTTTCCCTTGATCTGATCAGGTTCCATTGGGAAGAGTCTCAAGGAGTAGGTTCTGGATCCCTGTGATCTTGGAGCCAAGCAGGAAAAGAAAGAGAGGGAATTTCTTCATTCAGCATTGAATATGCATGTGGATATTTATTTATTTAGTTATTTAAAGTTGTATTTATTTATTTAAGAGATAGAGACAGAGAGGGAGAGAGAGAGAGAGGGCTTGACTTGGCTTAATCTCCTGTCCTATTAAATTATGACCTGAGCCGAAGTCATGAGTCAGTCACGTAACAGATTGAGCCACCCAGGGGTCCCTGAATATGCATATGGTCATTTGATTTGCTTTGTTTTCCTGACAGCAATCACATTCTCAACTAATCCAGAGAACTCATGTTTTATTTTCTATATGAAAAACCCTCTAGACTTCTACAGGGGAGCAGAGGGATAATTATTCAACAAGGTAAAATGGGAGGGAATCTAGACATCTGATTTTCAGACAACTTTGACCCCCTCCTTTTTGTTTTGGTAAACTTCTCAAGTCCTTAGTTCTAGAATTACTAGCTATTGCTAATTCCTGTGTCTGTAGAGGACTCTCTAGTGTCAATTGGTTCATGCTCAGATTTTCTCAAGTGTAGCTTAGAATTCAGCTTTCCTGTGTCTGCTAATCTAGTTGCCACTCATCCATCTGCTTTCAAGCTTCCAAATTGTGTTGCTATTGTCTTTTCTCTTGTTCTCTCCATCCTTGTAGGCTTGCACCTTTTAAAAACAACAACAACAATGACAAAACCAAACCTGTTGTTGTTTACAACTGTTGAAGTTTTGAGAGGAAGTGAATTTGTTCTGTGTTCAGTTCAACTTGGTACAAATAAGCCCCATTATCCTTCAACTTGCTTTGATCTGGTTTCTGCTTCTATTGCACTAATAAAAGTGATCTTGTTTAAGTTACTAGTGACCTCCATGTTGTCTAATTCAACTTCCATTTCAGGTATTCATTTACTCAAACTTTCCACAGCATTTAACATTGGTATCCATTTCTTGAACCTGCTTGGTTTCTGTTGTATGGCCCTTTCCTGATTTTTCTCCTGTGTTTTAAAATTAACCCTGTTTGCTGGCTTTTCCACCTCTGAACCATACTGTAAATCATAGTATTCTTTGGTTCCTTGTGTCTTGTACTTATTCTGTCACCCTAGCTCAGCAGTTTGTTCATTATAACCTTAAGAAAACACCTGTATGTTGAGTCCCACCAACTTTCATCTCCATTATTGATCTTTCCTCTGAGTTTCAGTCTTATATGTCCACTTATTTGCTTTCTTCATAGCATATTCTATTTTACATTATATTGTAATTTGCATATATAATTATATCCTCATTTTCTTCCTATATTCTGAAGCCTATTAGGAAGAAACTGTCTTACTCACCATTGTTCACCTAGCATAGCACCTGCCTTATGGTAAGGGCTCAGGAATGTATATTGAATTAGTTAGTATGCATGCATATATATATATATATATATACTCACACACACACACATATATATACATATATATGTATAATGTTTATGTATATATGAATATGTTAGATTTTGGCCCCATATTCATTCCTTATCATATTATGCCCTTTCTCTAGGACTGAGTTGGGGACTGACTTTTCAGACCACTGGAGATGGGCATGGATCACTTACTTTGTTTGTTTTTTTCCCCCCTTCTTTATGTGCCCTAATCAACACCTTAGAGAAACAATTCAGCCACTTTGGTAATGTACATTTAAAATCAGACAACTGAGGAAAAAGTGATCAATTACATTAGGAGAGTTGAGTAAGTGTTATTTCTAAACTTCTGTTGAATTTGTGAAAAACCCCAAATTATCAACATCGAATTTCTTGCCAAAAAAAATCACATTTAGAAAGAGCTGTGCTTCCCCCCCCTCCCCACAGTCTTCCATAAAGGAAAAAAGTATCATGAGATTAATCAGACACCTAATCATGTTTCCCCCCCCCATTTCTGGAGTCTCCATTCACTCCTGACATCTTTGTTGAAATATCATTTTGGAGATCCAGTTAGAGCACAGTTCAAACCAGGGGATTTCCACCAGCCTCCTGGCTCAAAGTTTCCCTTTTAGTTTTTAACATTGCCTAAGGATGGTAAGCCAAAGATTATTGAAAAGAAAACAATGATTTGCCAGGTAGTGTGATATAGAAAACCAGTGTTGGCTCTTTAGGGAATAGCACCTCCCACGCTGTTGAAACAGTCTTGCTTTATCATGTGTTGAAATCATATGTTAGATTCTCAGCCATGCTTCCACATCTCTGATGGCTAAGTCTGTCTCTGAAGTGAGTTCAACTGGGCCTAGATTAAAAATGAACTCAGTTCAAAGAACATTTCCATCATATACTAACTATACCTGGCCAGTGAAACAACCCCTTGGGAGTTGTTTCCTGTTTTTAATGGTTTTAAAAGACACAATTAGCTTGATAATGATTAATGCTATTTTGTCAATAAAATAGTCTAAGACATGTTATTCACATACATTTTGAGGAGTCACTATGCAATAGAGGCTCTTCTAATTACTCTAGATATTGTAGCAAGCACACCAAAAAGTTTGAGGATGATAAAAATTAGCAAATAAAAAATATTGAAAATCCAAATAATTTTTGAAAGAAGAAAATAGTGTGATGTGATATAAAATGTCTTAAAGTAGATATGTGCATATAGGTTCTTTAGACCAAGGTGATCCTGGAAAACCTCTTTGAGGCAGTACTTTCAAGGTGAAATTTGGACAATAGCAAGCTGGGTGTAGTGTAGAAACTAGGATAGTGTTTGGTGTTAATGTCAGAAAGGTTGATGAGATTGGATCATGGAGGAGATCAGGCTTCAAAGACTACTCAAAATACCCAAAGCCATCCAGAGAGTCTACAGTGCTAAAGTGATTTTCATAATAATACTAAAGGTTATTAGCCTTTTTCACTTCCATTCTCTCATGAACCTATGACAGAGTTTTCCAGAGGCTACACACAGTTTCTCTTGAATCCCTCAAATGTGTGAGGACTCAGGGCAATATACTGATTGGATATCTAAGGAATGACAGTTGCCTCTAATGAAAGATGGTACATGAGCCATACAAGTGATAAGAAAAATGTCAACATAAAATTTTTAATAAATGGGATAAAGTCTAGGGATGGCTAACTTGAAAGTATAGAAAGCCTAGGAACCTCAGAATGAAGAAGGCTTGACATCTACTCACAGGCTTTTTTTTCATAGACCTCCCTAGGTACTCATGAGAAAGACTGGAGGCAGAACTAGAGTTCAGGGTAAAAGATCTATTGCAGGACATGATTGGAGGAAGGAAACAACAACCTCTATGGGAAAGGCATGAAGCCTGACCCAGGTCCTTCAGTTGGAACCATCAAAAGGGATTTAACATTAATAGGATGAATACATTAAAAGTTCCAGTAGGAAAAATGGACAATATACAATTTCAGATGATGAACTTCAGCAGAGAAAAGGAAATTATAAGAAACAATCACATGGAAATGCTACAGAGGAAAGCAGAGAATACCTTTGACAAGTTTATCAGTTGACTCAATACAGTTCAGCAAAGAATCAATAAAACTAAGGTAGTCCATAAAATTTATCCAGTCTGAAACATGAATGGAATACACAACCCAAAACTGAGCATAAAAGAATGGTGGGAAAATATCAAATGATCTCATTAATATTCATGTGGTTGAGAAAAGAAGGAGAGATAAGGAACAAGGCATAAACAATATTTGAAATAAATGGCTGAAGATTTTTCTAAAATTAATGAAGGATGCCTAATTATAGATTTAAGAAACTTAGGGACCACTAAGTAGGATTAACAAGACTAAAACCCAAACCAAACAAAAAACTAAAACCTAGATCCATCATACTCAAACTTCCGGAAACCAGAGATGAAGAGAAAATCTTGAAGGTAGTATAAGGATAAAAAGATACATCACATAAAGTGGAACAAAGATAAACATCAAGAGACTCCTCATCAGAATTCTGAAACCAGGAGACCATGAAGTGATTTCTAAAGCATTGAAGACAAATGTCAGCCCAAAATTCTAGACCCAGCAGATATATCTTTCAAAAATAAAAGAGAAATAAGGACATTTTCAGACAAATACAACCTGAGAGAATTCATTGCCTGTGAATCTGTTTTATAAAAAATGTTACTGGAAGTTCTTCAGGTAGAAGAATATAATTCCAGATAAAAACTTAGATCTCTATGAAGAAAAGAAGAACACTGGAATGTAAATGAATGTAAATACCAAATTTTTTTTTTACTTTAAATTGCTCTGAATGATAACTTATTGTCTAAAGCAAGATGTAATAATATACAATTTTTTATGGAAAATGTATGAATAAAATGTATGAAACAATAGCAAAAAGGAGAGAGGAACTAGAAAATATTTTTGTAACTCTTTTGCACACCATGTGAAGAAGTGTAATATTATTTGAGGGTAGATAAACTCTAGAGAGACCACTAAAAATTATATTATAAGAAGCATAAAAACATCTCATCTTTAATTTGCAATATGGAAAATATCAATAGCTATGACTCGGCTCTTAGTGTTTCTATTTTAGGAGAGTAATTTTTGGTCCTGAGACCAAAAAGTTTTAAAGTTCCTGATATAGCATCATGAAGGGTCTTGGTAAGGAATTTGAGTTTTAGGCTAACTATGAGCTGTGATTAGAAGCTATTTGAGAGTGTTAAACAAAGAAATAAGACTAGATTTACATTATAAATAGTTGTGGAGAAGTGATTATATGGAGCAAAACTAGAGTTAGAAGACCGTTAGGAGGCTACCATGGTCATCAGGCCACATGTGGTGGCTTGGACAAGAGTGGTGGTGATAGACAAGAATGGAGGGAATGGGATGGTTTTTAGATGTTGAATGGATCACACATACATGTAAGTTTGGGATGAGAGAAAAGGGTTAATTAAGGAGAACTTAGACTTCAATCAACTTATTGATAAACTTCATTCTTTTGAAGTGTTCAACTAGTTGAGGGTAGATAGATGTTTATACCTATGAAGCCACCATTAAATATAGAAATATAGATTATTTCTGCCAGTCCTCAACAATTTTTGTGCCCCTTCACAGGATTCCTAGATTTTTTAATTTAGCAATTGAAAGAATCTGCAATTTCCTCTCTCACACTTACCATGTTGCTACATTATAATTGCTTGTTTATTCCTAAATACAGTGAGCTCCTTGGAATAATGACTGTGTTCCTGCATAGAGTCTGGCACATAATGAGCATGGAGTAAATGCTTGATGAATAAGTGAATGTGAATGATTCTCAGTGTGCTGGGATTTCCCATCATTATTAAGATGGAATTCTTCCTATCCGACTAGGATACAAAATATCCACTACCATCCCCCAATTGCCATGTGGGTTGTAAGTTATTGTTTCATTGGCAAGATACCTCTTTCTTAGTGTGGGTCTGGCTTTTTTTGAGCAGGAGACAATATCTATAAGTGGGCTGGCTGGAACAACAAAGGCATTCTAGAACTGGAGTGATGATAACCGATCAGCAGAGACTCCAACCTCTCGAGCTCTGAGTGTTGACACAAGCAGGCCAGACAACCTTCAAAATATGCTCCATCCATATTTTCTGTAATGTGGTACTGCCTTCAGGGAGAACATTGATGGAGACTTAGACTGTGCACCACATTTTAAAAATTGAAGTGTAGCATATATACAGTCAAGGGCACAATGAATTTTTACACATATATTCACCTGTGTAACGCTCTCTCAAATCAAGTTATAGAACATTGCCTGTAGTCCAGACTTTAAGAGTAAAGGGAGGCAAAGTGAGTGGTCAGTCTGAACTAATGAAAATAGACTGAAATGTAGAGAATTGCAGCTCAAATTTATTTTCATTTCCATCTATTGTATAATGAAAGCAATTTAAATGCCATCTGGCATGACTTGTGGTGCACTTTCCTAGTATTTGTAGATGGATTGACAAGTAAAATATGTATATTGTAAACCTCTGGGCAACCTCTTAAGATTTTTTTTAAAGGAGGCATGTAAGTTTAGGTAACAAGTGATTGCCTATATTTAATTATTACAGTTCTTGTTCTGTTGCATGGGGATGTATTCAAAACTTATAAAAAATGTTCAATTTCCCCCCTGAACTCTTATTTATACATTCATTTGCTTAAACAACCAGTTTCACGAGACAGAACAGAAAGAAGAACTTCAGCACAGACTTGGCTGAATAATGGAAATGTTCAAATTAGTGCAGCTTGAGTCGAAAAGGTCATACAGGTAACAGTAAAGAGTTACTTTCTACATTTCTTATCTTAGTCATTTGCGTTGCAGATAACTGGGGACACTATTTGGAGGGTCTTCTTTGTCCTATTTCCTCTTTGGAACCACATTGCTTCATGTGATTACCTTATGGATTCACTCACGAATTTAAAATACGTCAACACTGAGAGAATAAAAACAAAATATATGAGAATAGTGTCTGTCTGCATTTCATTTAAGATCAGATTTCCTGGAAGTTTAGGAAGAGAGAGGAAAAAACCATAAAAGAGTCTCAACTATAGAGAACACACTGAGGGTTGCTGGAGGGGAGGTGTGTGGGGGAATGGGGTAACTGGTGATGGACATTAAGGAGCGCACATGATATAATGAGTACTGGGTGTTATACAAACTTGATGATTCAATAAATTCTACCTCTGAAACTAATAATACACTATAAATTAACTAAATGGAATTTAAATTAAAATGATAAAAATAATTCTGCTCTTGAAACCAACTTTACCTACTTTACCTGAGTTAACTAACTAAAATTTAAATAAAACCTGAAATATTTAAAAAAAAATCTTAGAACATTAAAAAGTAAAGGCATAACCCATTTTCTCTAGGTGAATGCTATATAAGAGGTTGACATGTATTACATAACTAATGTTCTTCCAATAAGAATAGTTGTATTTTTTAAAATTTTTAAATTTTTTTATAAACATATAATGTATTATTAGCCCCAGGGGTACAGGTCTGTGACTCACCAGGTTTACACACTTCACAGCACTCACCATAGCACATACCCTCCCCAATGTCCATAACCCCACCACCCATAATACTTGTATTTATAAGAGGCTTTTAGGGGATCCTGGCTGGCTCAGTCAGTTGAGCCTCAGACTCTTGATTTCTGCTCAGGTCATGGTCTCAGGGTCGTGGGATCGAGCCTGGTGTCGGGCTCTGTGTTAAGCATGAAGTCAGTTTGGGATTCTTTCTCTCTCTCCCCCCCCACCCTGCCCCTGTCTTCTAGTGCTCTCTTTCTCTCTCTTAAAAAAAAAAAGAGAGAGAGAGAGAGAGAGAGAGGCTTTTAACTTTTCACTGGCTTTTACACATATTATTTCATTTAAGATCATTTTATATGCCTAAAACATACATAACTGTTGGATTCCAAGCCTAGATGAAATTTGCAACTGATTTAGAAGTTGTGATAAATTGCTATGATGTACCCCTAAGAACACGTCTTCCATAACGAGAACAGTCTGTGTCTTTAAACCTCCAGTGTGAAGAGGCTGACAGTTGATATATTAGTGTAAGAGGCAAGCTTTTTTCCAAGTCCCTCCCAGGGATCATGTGCACGTTTTTCAGATATGGAGTGTTCAGGATTGTTTTTAATTTGGAGCCAAGAACTTTGTCTTTTCAGCTGACTCCTTTTCTTGTTTTTACCTGTATCCCCTTAAGCTGGGATTGTAAGGAGAGTGATTAAAATCAAACAGATACCTTCTTTCTGTGGCCAGGGAGAGAACATTCTGTAAGGCAGGGAGACTTATTGGTAGAGGGGGCAGATTTTAAGTAAAACCTTCCACAGCGAGATTATACCAGGCATTTTGTGGGGGAGGAGTATCACTTGAGGGCATGAAAAAGTTGGGGAAAGCTGTGTGTTTGTGAATCCAAAAATACTGGTCAGGGAGAAAAGTAGATAAAACTTGTGGAGGTCTACTGTTGCTCATAGTGAATAAGCTGAGAACACAAAGACTGAAGCTAATGTATAGTTACCATGGTAGGGCTTAGGAGCTTGAGTTTAGGTTAGGACTGAATTATGTTTGATTCCTAGGTCAGTGACCCAGGGTGACTTACCTCTCTTGGGCCTCTCCCCATAAAATAGGAATGATCGAGTCCTCCAAGATCATAGATTGATTCAAAGTTGAATTGAAATAATTTCCATGAAACATTTAGCATTCCATTTAGCACACAGTAATTGCTTATTAAATGCTACCCATCATGAGGGCTGAAACTGAACTGGCGTTATCAGAGGGAATGCTCATAAATTCAAGAAGCTAAAGGATGAAAGTGGTGGGAGATCAGACCGAGGTCCTGAAATACCGAAATGAAAGAGGGAGTTACGTGTTTATAGTGGGTCGTCAGGACTCTGAAAGCCCTGCTTCCTCATTTAGGGTTTCTTCCATTAATAAAATGGTAGAACACGTTAGGATGAATGTTGAACTCCTCCTTCTACAAGACATAGAAATGTCATTCATCTAGAGTTTGGTTTCCCCACTGTAATCTGGACTACCGTACATTTATGCTTATAAACATGGTATCATGAAGTTTTACACAAGTAACTTTACTTCACACTTGTTAAGTAGCCATAGAACTTTTTAAAAAAATCAGTGAGATTTGAATTAATAAGACTTTTGTCATACTCCATCAAATGATCTATCACGTTTTTCTAGGAAAATTTTTGAAACCTTTCTTTTATCTCCTCTACTCCCCCCCCCACAATAATTTGAATTAAATACTTCTTTGTTGGATTCTACGCACCATATGTATATCAGTACATACTACACATGATCACAATGGTGATGATGGTATTGATGAGTTTTGTTTTTTTGTTCTTTTGTGTTTTTTTGAGAGAGCGCACAAGTGAGGAGTAAGGCGTGGTGTAGGGAGGGAGAGAGAGAATCTTAAGCAGGATCCATACTTACTCAACGCAGAGCCCCAGGTGAGACTTGATCTCATGACCCTGAGATCATGACCTGAACTGAAATCAAGAGTTAGCCGCTTAACCAACTGAGCCACCCCTGTTGAGTGACTTCTGTGTACCAGGCACATGTTCAGTCTTTTAAAAAAACTGGCTCCTTTAATCCCTACAGCAACTCCTTGAGGCAGGTGCTGCTATTACATGTGGAGAAACTCAGCACAGAGAGGTTGAACAACTTGCCAAGATCAAAGGATCAACAAACAGCAGCGTTTGCATTCAGAGCAGGGCCCTTGACTCCAAAGCGCTAACTTGTAGCCTCGGTGGCTTGATCAGGGCCAACTCATGTTTGGCATTGTTTGGCAAAACATTGTTTTTGGTGGAGAGCCCACATGTCCCACATTGCCCAAGACAGTCTAGTTTATGCTTGGTGTAATTGTTAATAGTGTCCATGTTCACTCCCAAATTCTCCTGGCCTTGTTTGGATGATAAATTCTATGGTCCTCCCAATCTTTGTCCTCACCTCTCAGTAGGGTTCATCTCTCTGTTTATAAGAGCTATACGATGCCCTCCTGGAGACTTTCCACTCCTTCACGTTGGTGCCTTTTAATGCCAAAGTGTCTGCCTAACTTAATAGGCTCTTGGAGATGCCATAGCTATTCCCCTGCTCACCATGACACCTTTTATTCATCTTTGGGTTTTTCTGCACACTCTGTCACTATGCCTCAATGTGTCCTGCCTGCATAATAGTCCTAGTTTGGGAAGAATCTCCATCACCTCTTCTGGCATTTTCCCCTCAGCTTCATGCTCCCATACCCCATTCCACAAAATTCTCTGCTTTGGAGCTGAGCCCTCCTGGCTTGGCTTAGTGACTTTGTTTCCTTTCATGAGGAAGTGATGATTGTAAGTTGTACCGTATGTTCTCCGGCTGGGCATCCCTCCTTAGAAATAGGCTGTTTACCTCCTCAAAGGGAGGAGAACATTGAATAGACCCGCAGATTCTCCACTGAAAATCTCGTTTGTTCACAAATCATTCTTTTACAAAGTTTATTTCATATGAATGTGTTTATGTCTCTAGATAGATTATGAAAAACTTGCCTCTGATCTTTTGAACAAGATAAAAGAATGGGAGATTGGGACAAGGAACCTACAATTTTTATCCAGTTAGAGGAGGAAAACTACCTCATGCTTGCTCCCACTCCACACAGTGTGGTGTCGGCCAGGACCCCCTACAATGCAGCGACCCCCTCTCCAGTGTCCTCCCTTTTGCTGAGTGAACCCATTCCACATCCACATAGGGGCCTGAGGCTGAAGGTACTGAGGTGGAGAGAGAGTGGGTAGCCCCATTCACTGCCATCACCTTCAGATCTTGATGTCCTGTGCCTTCTGTGATGTTGTGCATCAAAAGACCCAGAGTTTGAGTGTAAAATTGTAAAGATGATTATGTCAGAAACCAAGTACTGTGTACATGGTGAAGTACCCACTTTTCCCCCCCTTCACCTAAGGTGGTGTTTAAAGTGGCTCTTCCTTGAAACGGTTACCAAGAATCATCCAATAAATTCCACAATCATTTAAAGACTCTAATGGTCATCCATATCTCTACCCCATTTAAAACCTTATTATTACCTTGCTTAGCCTGTGATGTAAATAGTACAGTTTTCAATTTCTTCCAGCCATAGCCTCACCCAGGCTAGCCATCTGGCAACTGCAGGCAAAATACGATATTCTTTCTCCTCTACTCAGCTTCCTTCAAATTTCTCTTCACTTCTTTACAATGGAAATCCTACATAGCCAAAGGAAAAAAAAGGTAGAAAATCCAGTGTGTGGAAAGGGATATCCTTTTAGACAGCTTGTTCAAAAGGCATACCAAGTACTGCATCTAAATGAACATTCTGGCCTTCATTTATATTCAGGCAATCCAATGTGCAGAAGTGAAATATAAAGCAGAGAGTATGACCATTGTCATGCTGTCTTCATCTAATACATCTGGACAGCTTTAGAGATACACACACAAAGAATGTGGCAAATGTAAATGTCCTCTGACATTTACTTCGTAGTAAACATAAGCATCTGACTTCCTCAGCTTCATTTGCTTTATTACTGAAAATATACCTCCTTATCCTTCTCTCAGTCAATTTAAAACATTATATTAAGTTACTTCCTATCTTTTAAAAAGTATTAGAATACTGTTTGGAGAGAACAACAGGACACTAAGTTTACCAAGAAGTGTCTTTTGTATCAATCAACTTGCTGAATGTAAAAATCTGGAAAAGAGAAAAGTGGAGGAAAAAAATACTTAAAAGCTGATTCCTTGGGGGGCCCAAGTGGCTCAGTCAGTTAAGCATCTGCCTTAGAGTGATCTCAGGGTCCTGGGATCAAGCCTCTGGTGGGGCTTCCTGCTCAGCGGGAGCCTGCTTCTCCCTCTCCCTTTCCTCCTCTCCCTGCTTGTGCTCTCTTGAGTGTGCTCTCTCTCTCTCTCACTCAAACAAATAAATAAAATCTTAAAAAAAAAAAAAAAAAGAACGCTGATTCCTTATACCCAAAAGGATGTTTTAAAATTAGTTTTTTTTAGAGTAGTTTTGGGTTCATGGCAAAACTGAGTTGGAAGAATAGAGACTTCCCAATAGCCCCTACCTCCTCCCCTGCCACGACTTGCCCCATTATCAACCTCCCTCCTCGAGGGTATTCTTACTGTAATCAGTAGACCTGTGCCAACATACCATTGTCACCCAAGTCCATAGTTTACATTAGGGCCCCCCCTTGATGTACATTCAGGGGGTTTGGACAGATGTATAATGACATGGATCCACCACTGCTGTATTGTACAGAATAGTTTCACTGATCTAAAACTTATCTATGCTTCACCTACTCATCCCTCCTACCCCTGACCCCCTGGCAATCATTGATCCTTTTATGGTCTCCGTAGTTGGTAATGGGCTTTTAGGTGACACCATTGCCCCCATGTCATAACCTTACTATGTAGCAAGGTGTCCTCCTTGTCCAACATCTTGGAGTTTTCCTTTTTTGTCTCAATCAGGGATGGCTGATTTCTTAAAAAACAAACAAACAACAACAACAACAAAAAACTCTCAATCTTGTTCAAGTAAAGAGAAAGGTTATTTATGGATACAACAAGTAATACAGTTGGGTTTGAGGGTGTGAGCTTTGGGATTAGTGAAAACTGAGTTTTAATCCTTTTGCTACTGGTCACTAATCATAAGACTCATAAGGACAAGTTACTAAATCTGTCTAAGCCTCCGTTTTGTCATCTATAAAATGGGAGTAATAATAGTTCTTCAAAGACTGGTTTGAAGATGAAATGAAACAGTATATGTATGATGCCTTTGACATGTGCTCGGTAATATTGGCCATTATATGTTTGTTTCAGATTTGGATTTTGAATCTTCATGAGACAGTAGGTGACGAGTGGTTAGAAATAGAAGATACTTCTGTCTCTCTGGGGCCAGACATTCAGCCTTTTTGTCTCCTTCATGGTCTTTCCCCCATTTTTGGTCTTTTAATCTATTCTCTCTCTTGACTAACTTTCTCAGTTTTCTCTTTCTGTCTCTTGACTGACATGGTCAGTGTGACCACTTATCCTAAAATCTACTGACTTAATGTTCCAGTGCTGTGAATAATTGACTATACATTCTCAATATTTTAGTCCAAACTCTCACTAATGACAGTGTGATTGGTTGTTGGTCAACCAATGAGTTGACACATTGGGTCCATTTTTCACTCACAATATAATTAAGCTAACAGTTAGGCTGTTGATTTCCAAGACCAAATAAGCAGTTCATCCAACTTTGAGTCTCAAAGTATTTTGTTCTATGATTCCTGATCCTCTGGCTTTCAGATTTAAGGCCTTGAAAAAAATGCTTTCCTTGTCTAAAATCCAAAAGATCTGTCACTCAATATGTTCAGGCTTCTAGTAAGTTCTGCAAACCTTTCAAAGGGACATTTTGAAAGCTTCTAGACAAAGATAATTGTGTCAAAAGGGAAACAGCTGTCTCTGTATTTGCTGAGGAGAATAAAATTAAACAAATAGCAGAGATGAGACTCACGTATAATTAAAATGGGATTATTGCGGCATTTGACTCACCAGCCGGGAGCTGGATTCCTCTGCTTCTGTATTTGTCCTCTTCCCATTCCTCCATTCCCACACTGTATCCCATCTTTCATTCAGTGCTTCCCTATCATTGTTCCAGAATTACCTTCGTCCTGTTTCATATCATGTTTGCCCTCCTTATACTTCCTCAACGCTCCTTCCCTCCAGCGTCTTTTGTTCTTTTGTTTTCTGTTTGTTTTGCCCATTTTAGTATTGTTTTTGTTATTGTGTTTTATTGCGTTTTGCTAAGAGAAAGATATGATGCATTCTTACATTACTTTCCTTTTATTTATTTCTGGGAACAATAATTTTAGCTTTTTGTGTGGTAAGTTCTCTCAGGACTCATTAAAGTCAGTTTCAAAAGCACAGTATTAATCTCTTGCTGTTTACATGTAAGCAACTTCAGCCAGTTTTCCAAATGTTTATATACATGGTCAGAAGCTGTGGTTTACCTCCTGACTTTGTTTGGGAAAACCAAACTAAAACAGCGAGGCTTTTTCTCTTTTGCCTGGGCTCATGACTCTAGAGTTTCATCCTCGGATAGGATTGACAGTGTTCTGTTGTGTCATGGATGTTATAAATTCACAAAGTAATTTGTTTTGAAAATCTCAAAAGTCATGCCAATAAGAAAAGATTTATGTGCATTTATAAAGGTGCTAGCATTTTAATTTTAATTTTTTTGTCTTTTTTAAAATTTAAATTCAATTAATTAATATATAGTATATTATTAGTTTCAGAGGTAGAGTTCAGTGATTCATCAGTCTTATATAACACCCAGTGCTCATTATATCATGTGCCCTTCTTAATGTCCATCACCCAGTTACCCCATCTCCCCTCCAGCAATCCTCAGTTTGTTTCTTATGATTAAGAGTCTCTTATGGATTGTCTCCCTCTCTGATTTCACCTTGTTTTATTTTTCCCTCCCTTCCCCTATGATCTTCTATTTTGTTTCTCATAATCCATACATCAGTGAGGTCATATATTTGTCTTTCTCTGATTGACTTATGTCGCTTAGCATAGTACCCTCTAGTTCCATCTGTGTCATTGCAAGTGGCAAGATTTAAAATTTTTTTTTTAAGATTTTATTTATTTATTTTACAGACAGAGATCACAAGTAGGCAGAAAGGCAGGCGGGGGTGGGGGGAAGCAGGCTCCCTGCGGAGCAGAGAGCCCGATGTGGAGCTCGATCCCAGGACCCCGGGATCATGACCTGAGCCGAAGGCAGAGGCTCTAACCCACTGAGCCAACCAGGTGCCCCAAGATTTAAATTTTTTGATGGCTGCATAATATTCCATTGTATATATATACCACATCTTCTTCTTCTTTTTTTTTTAAATTTTTTATTTTTTCAGCATAACAGTATTCATTATTTTTGCACCACACCCAGTGCTCCATGCAATCCATGCCCTCTACAATACCCACCACCTGGATCCCCCAACCTCCCACCCCCCCGCCCCTTCAAAACCCTCAGATTGTTTTTCAGAGTCCATAGTCTCTCATGGTTCACCTCCCCTTCCAATTTCCTTCAACTCCCTTCTCCTCTCCATCTCCCCTTGTCCTCCATGCTATTTGCTATGCTCCACAAATAAGTGAAACCATATGATAATTGACTTTCTCTGCTTGACTTATTTCACTCAGCATAATCTCTTCCAGTCCTGTCCATATTGCTACAAAAGTTGGGTATTCATCCTTTCTGATGGAGGCATAATACTCCATAATGTATATGGACCACATCTTCCCTATCCATTCGTCCGTTGAAGGGCATCTTGGTTCTTTCCACAGTTTGGTGACCGTGGCCATTGCTGCTATAAACATTGGGGTACAGATGGCCCTTCTTTTCACTACATCTGTATTTTTGGGGTAAATACCCAGTAGTGCAATGGCAGGGTCATAGGGAAGCTCTATTTTTAATTTCTTGAGGAATCTCCATACTGTTCTCCAAAGTGGCTGCACCAACTTGCATTCCCACCAACAGTGTAAGAGGGTTCCCCTTTCTCCACTTCCCCTCCAACACATGTTGTTTCCTGTCTTGCTAATTTTATACCACATCTTCTTTATCCGTTCATCTGTCAATGGACACCTGGGCTCTTTCCATAGTTTGGCTATCATGGACATTGGTAGCATTTTCATTTTATTAAAACATCACAATAACTGAACTAATATTCTTGATTGGTTCATGACACAAATATTAGCTGGGTGTCTGCAAAGAACTAGAAGTTAAAAAAAGGTAAGAGGGTATAAGATAGATACATATGGCCACTGTTTAGTGGAAGAGTCAGATAATAAATACGTTGTAAAATTGTTTGAATTTCCCATGTGATTGCAGAATATCTACGTGAAGGATTATTAGAAACTCTTACACATTGATTTTATCCTTAGAAGGAGGGAAAATTACTGGATAAAGGAGTTTTAAGTGTTTTTTCTTCATTAAAAAACTAAATGAATTTCTGTCTTGACCTGAAATCTCAATTTATATCTACTTTATCTTTATTCAGATATTCAGCAGAGAGTTTCTGAGCTTCTGTCTGTGCTCTGTGCTACAAATATAGTGATACCAAAAATATTATAATTATAATAATAATAAAGATGTGCTGTCTAGTATTGAGCCAGGTATTAGGCAAGTGTTTACACACTTACATATTTATTTACCAGTTCAGATCCATGCTATGAAGAAAAGTACGAGGACCTATGAGAGCATAATAAGGGACCTAATTCAGTTTGTGGTGTTATAATAAGAGTGGAGTGTTTAACTATATAGGAGCTGGATTCAGACCTAGGGACCAGTTCTATCTACCTACTAGCTTTATGACCATAGAAAAGTGACTTAACTTCTTCAAGCCCCCTTCTGTGAAATGGGCACAAGAATTAATACTTCCTATTTCAACTGCATGTTTCAAGGGACCAAACACTTACACAGAGCATGAGAGCTTTTAAAAAAGTAGCCTTTATTGTTCATTCTAATGCACTTAAACACAGAGAACGACAAGTAAGAACATAGGCATTATTTGGAAGCCTCTGTGGGCACAAAACCCAGTGCAGCCCAGTACTAAGATTTTTCCATTAATTCCAAGAGCTCTGACTAGTGGGTGTTACTGAGACTTCCCTCATTCCTCCACACTCTGCCCCTGTTTTGAATGCTGTGGCTCTACTTCCTCTTGATTCCGAAGCAGGGGGAGAACTCTGTGTGGGTCTGGTCATGAGTCTACCTGAGGTTATGTTTTACATCCATTTCCACTGTTATGTGCACGTCATCGATCTTGGTCCCTGACGTGCCTTGAAATATGAGCTTTGCCTCAGCCAGGCCTCTCTTCACGTCCTCCTTCCCAAAGCTAGAAGCAAAATAATTGCTTTTAAAGTGTATTTAAGACTTCAGGAGGGTAACAGGGTGGACAGCCTTAGACCCAGATGCCCTATTGATTTACAAAGCACACAACTCAGTGGCAGGCAGGCCAGCTGCTGCACGCTGCCCTGCATGGTCACAGACAGGAGGCCCTCCCTGCTCCCCAGTCCCAAGAGGTGGTTTTGCAAAACGTGAGTAAGAGTAAGGCAGCTTCTTTACTAATCAGTTTCTTCCTACCTCTAGGTCAGAGTTCTCAGAGAAGGTGGGGGAGGAACTCAGTAGGCATGGAATTCTGTCTATGAACCGATTGTGTTCTGTATCCGTTTATGGTTCAGGAATAAATACACCTGTGGTAATAACAGCCAATCCTTCAGACATCTCTACAGTGTGCCTGAGACCACACCAAAGGGTATCCTGGCATGCCCCCCCCTTTCTTTTTCTGTTATTACTATAACCTTATGAGGAAGAACCTATTGCTATCTGCCTTTCAGGGATGAAAAAGCTGAGACTCAGAGAGTGTCCCTGGTCTAAGACCACTTAGCTTGTCAATGGCAGAGTTAATGATCCAGCCTAGCTCTTCCTGATGCAGACTCATTGGCACACAAGACAATGAGATTATATCCATAGATGTTTATATTCAGTTGCTCACTTATTCAACACTTGGCTAAATATCCATGACCTGCCTGGATGATCTGGGCATCAGAGATAAAGCAGTGAGAAACAGGCAAAATTCCTAACCTCACAAAGCTTATATTCTAGTAGAGGAGACAAAAAAATAAACAAATGTGTAAATTTTATAGTGTAATGTGATAAAGGCTAAGGAGAGAAATTAAGAAGGAAGGGATATAATTTTATTTATTTTATTTTTTTATTTTTTAAAGATTTTATTTATTTATTTGATAGACAGAGATCACAAGTAGGCAGAGAGGCAGGCAGAGAGAGAGGAGGAAGCAGGCTCCCTGCTGAGCAGAGAGCCCTATGCGGGACTCGATCCTAGGACCCTGGGATCATGACCTGAACTGAAGGCAGAGGCTTTAACCCACTGAACCACCCAGGTGCCTCAAGGAAGGGATATAATTTTAAATAGGGTGGTCAGCAAAGGCTTCCTGAAAAGGTGACACTTCACATGTTACAAACATGTAGCTTATCATTCAGGGCTCGGGACTGAGAATGTACTTGAGGTCAGTTCTTTTCTCCTTGGCGAGCCCCAGGGGACCTTCTTCTCTAGGATCTCTGAGCTAGCTGATTGTACATTGACCCAAGCCAAGCGCAAAGACATTTGCAAACACTCTGAAGTAATGTGTTCTTTTATAGGCACCTCACCCTTGAGTCACTGGATATGGAATTCAACGAGTGCTTTGGTCTTAGGAATTCTCTTAAGACTCCTTGATGGTTAAGAGTTGATATTGAGGGACACTTGGGTGGCTCAGTGGATTAAGCCTCTGCCTTCTGCTCGGGTCGTGGTCTCAGGGTTCTGGGATCGAGCCCTGCATTGGGCTCTCTGCTCGGTGGGGAGCCTGCTTCCCCCTCTCTCTCTGCCTGCCTTTCTGCCTACTTGTGATCTCTCTCTGTCAAATAAATAAATAAAATCTTAAAAAAAAATAGTTGATATTGAAATAGGTTAGGGTAGGGTATGATTACAGTTCTCTCATCCAAAATACCTTTAGAGATATGTATGTATATCCCTATATATGTATGTATGTATCTATATGTATATGCGTGTATGTATACATACATACATATGTATATATACATTTCATCCAAAATACCTTTAGGGATATGTATGTATGTCCCTATATATGCATGTATGGGGATATACATGCATATATAGGGACATACATACATATCCCTATATATGTATATAGGGATACCTATATACACATGTACACATATATGTATACATATATGTATGTATATGCATATACATGCATATCCCTATCTATGTATAGGGATATACATACATATCCCATACATATATACATGCATGTATGGGGATATACATACATATATAGGGATATACATACATATCCCTAAAGGTATTTTGGATGAGATGTATTTGGTCTCATATATACATGGAGGTAAAACAGAGCTGTCAGATGAATTCTCTTTTAGCTTAGATGTCACCATCAAATTCATTAGTGAAGAAGTACCCTGGTCATGTTACCCATAGCTGCCAACATACCCAGGAGGAAACCAGAGAATGAGCAGGTGGAGGCTGGACTTGCCTCCAAGAATTCAGTCTACTCAGTCAGGAAACTTACAGCAAATGGATACGGAAGATGTGGCATGTATGGAAGAGTAGAATATCACGCGGCCATAGAAAATGATGAGACTGGGCCATTTACAACAACATGGATGGCCCTAGGGTGTTAAGCTAGATGCAAGTAGCAAGAGAATGACAAATACCATATAATTTCACTCATATGTGGACTCTAAGAAAATCAGATGAATAAACACAAAACAGATTCAGATCTATAAATACAGAGAACAAATTGACGGTTGCCTGAGGGGAGGTGGGAAGGTGGATGGGCAAAACGGATAAAGGGAGAGCGAGATACAGGTTTCGAGTTACGGAGTGAAGAAGTCATAGGAATAAAAGACACAGCATGGGAATATAGTTAATGATATTCTAATAGTGTCGTGTGGTGACAGATGGTAGCTACACTTGGGGTGAGCACAGCATAGAGAACTTGAATCACTATGTTTACTCCTGAAATGAATATGACATCGTGTGTCAAGCATATTCCAAAAAAATTAAAGTTTTATAAACATAAAAGGTGGCACGAATACATTTTACACACACATACATATGTGTTTCCATTTTTAGCCTCTCTCCAATTACAACAGTAAACACTTTTGAGATCATTTTGACAACTTCAATGCACTGGACACCAATATTGTGAAATTTGTCACTCGGGAGAGAGCTTGGGCTAAAAAAATATTTCCTATGCTTTTTGAAGAAAAGGGTCACGTCAAAAGGATAGAAAAGATAGAGATATATTTAGTTTTCAAAAATCAAACTATTCTACAGTGATAGACACAACCTGAGTGGCAGCCCCAGGTGTGTAATGAATGTGCCAGGTACAAGTGATTTTACCCTTTAGCAGATCTGGTGGGACCTTCCTGTCCTTGAAGAGTCATTTGCTGTTAGTCTTTGCCCTTGACAACAGTACCACTGTCTCTTCTTAAAAAGGGTCCACACTTCCGATCTTACGGTGATTCCAAGAATAACCCCGAGTTATTTCTCATTAGAGAGGTCTGCCCCTCAGAGGCTCTGCCGTGGCTGTGTGTGAGCCGTGTACAAATGACTGGTCCCAGGTGCTGAGTTTCAATAGCCCATTTCCCTTCAGGTGCCAATGTTCAAACCTCCTTTGCCCTTTTCCTAGTTTTAAGAGTTACGTAAGGAGGATTAATTTCTGTTTCAATATCTCCAGCTGTTTTTGAATCATTAATGCTCCTTTTACTACAGTATATTTCCTATTCATTACAGAATAAAAATGAACACACCTTGGGGCATTTCACATTCTCCCAGCCTTCTCAATTTTTTTAAAACCCACTCTGAATCCTAATATTGTATTCTCTAGGCTAATTCATGTCTGGCAATGATAAGCCCATTTTGTTAAAATCAGGATGCTTCCCTGTGTTGACATTTCATTTAATCAGCTCAAAATTTCCTAGCCCAATCTAAAACAGATCAACAATCTGGATGATGGCATAAATCATATAAGGTAATTCTGCACTTTTACTGAGAAACGAAACTTCTTCCAAGGTTTATATACTATTCTATTGCTCACCCAGGAACAATTACCATTCTTATGGAAAAAACAGTCCTTCTACTGGTGAAATGAAGAAAAAATATGAGGCTTTGAAATTACCAGGAAAGTAGTGCTGGAGTTGAAGGGTGATTTTGGAAATTAGATAGCAGGGGTCAAAACCCTCAAATCTCTTCAGGAGATCTGCCGGCAACATAAAGGTGTCACCGTGTCTCGGCAAAAGATATTGTAGAGCAACGGGCAAGGTTGCCCAGAGGAGAGCAAGTGTTCCATTTCAGCCATTCGTGGTCAACGTTTAAGGGCACAGCAACAAGGAACAAAATCCAGAAGTCAAACAAATCACATCTCTGGGTCAGAGTCAGCCTGTGGGCTATCATCTTAGAAACTCTGCTTCTGGCACAACTAGTTAGCTTATAATTACCTGGTTGGGACAAAAAATGGGGAACCAGATGCTGATTTTACAGATAACCAAGTCTTAAATGACTTTCCATATCACTTGCATTGGTCTTTGAGGTGGGATATTTATTTATATAACTAGTTGCTGCTCATTGGCTTTAGCACAGGACTATTTGCAGAGCACAATAAAATGGCATCCCTGACGTCAGAAATTCATTCTACTTGTGGAAAGGTCAGCCAAATGTCAACTTTGCGGTTCTCCCTTCTGCACTGGAAGTGCTCCTGTCCTGTAATGTTAACCTATTAACTCTCTTTTGAAAAGAAATTTTATATATATATGCATATATATATATATATATATATATAAAAAAAACACTATATATATAATGATATATATATATAACACTATATATGTGTGTGTATGTGTGTGTATGTGTGTGTGTATATATTCACACACATATATATTTCACTAATATTTGCATTCAAAATAATGTATTGCAGAAACACACACATACACACACATATATATATATAATTATTCTGCTTACAGATAATGCTGCCCTTTGTATCCACATATGGTTTTGAAAGAAATTGGCCTTTTCCCAATACTTCTTTTCACTCTTGCCATGGATCTTTCCAATAGGCAAGAAGGCTATGAATCTGGAAAACTCCCTTTTTATAAAAAAGAAATACTCAGGCTTTTTTTTTTTTTTTTTTTTGTAAACATGTGAAATCAGACTCATGCAATTGGAGGCAATTTTAACCATCAATAAAACGACAACATATCATTGTCTGTAAAGCTGGCATGTGTTTCATCGGTTGATGGATAAAAATCTTCTGTAGTGGTGCCCTTCTTCCCTACATCTCCCCATGCCTTTAGGGGGTCACTGTCTTCAATGTTGCCTTCCAGTTCACCAGTAAGGTCCTCAAGTCATCCCTTTGTGGTCTCGTAGTTTACTTTTTCCTTCCACTCTGTGGTATCAGGAGCTACCCTATCTAGGTCTCATTTTCTCAGACCCCATGTGCAAATGGCTGTGTTAGCTACGCTAGGGAGCAGGTCCACATTTTGAGGCAGGGTGAGAGAACTCTCCTGGCAGGCCTCCAATTGTATTTCTATAGTCACTGACTGTTCTTCCTAAACACAGGATCACCTGCAACAGATACACAGTAAACATAAAGGAATATTTCTCTCCCAACCAAGAAACCCTTAGAACAGTGGCCTCAAAGTATAGCTCCTAGGTCAGCAGTTATCAGCTGAGATACTTGTTAGAAAGCCAAATTCTTGGGTTTAAACACAGACCTACTGAATCAGAAACCATAGGGATAAGGTTTAGAAATCTGTGGTTTAGTAAACCCTCGTGGCAGTTCTGAGGCATGTTAAACTAACACATCCGTTTTAGTATATTTTCCTGCAAGCTCTGTAAGCAGCCTGGATTTTTCCCACCAGTCTCCCCAACTAGGCTAAATTCCAAAAGCATAGGGAGCTCATCTGCTTGGTTATCATGAAATCTCAGGCTCTAGCATTAACGCCAGGCACATAGTAGGTGCTCATTTTGTATTCGTTGAATGCGTACAGGAAAGCATGAGTGACTGGCTAAATGCCTCTTCCTTGCAGTAGCACATGGTATAAATTTCTCGGCATTCCTAGCCCGTTCCTGTAAGGAGGAGAGGGGCTTCCGTAGTGTTTCTTTTTTTTTTTTTTTTTAAGATTTTATTTATTTATTTGTCAGAGAGAGAGAGAGAGAGATCACAAGTAGGCAGAGAGGCAGGCAGAGACAGAGGGAGAAGCAGGTTCCCTGCCGAGCAAGGAGCCCGATATGGGACTCGATCCCAGGACGCTGGGATTATGACCTGAGCCGAAGGCAGCCGCTTAACCAACTGAGCCACCCAGGCGTCCCTTCCGTAGTGTTTCTTAAGAGCTACCCTGCTTTGGTTGAAATCTCTGCTCCCCCACCTGTCAACTGTATGTCCTTTGGCAAATTGCTTAACCTCTCTGCCTCGATTTTCTCATCTCTAATATGGAGATGAAAATAGTACATTGGCTTCATATAGGTTTTTTATTTGTTGGTTTTTTTTTTTTTTTTTCGATGAAATGAGTTGTGGTGGCGTTTGTTATTACATTACCACTAGGTTCTCCTTTCCCAAGTAGCGACCAGGCCACTCTCCACCCAACCTGCAGAGTCTCTGACAAAGGTCTAGATAGAATCCGTCCTGCCCCTTCATCAGTATCATATTAGGAGGACTGGATCCTGCAGACATCATTCCAACTCCTAGTTTTGTTATCATCCTCATGATTTATTACATCATTTGTTACTTTCATTAATATTTGCATTCAAAATAATGTATCGCAGGAACACTTAAACGGACTCATAATCTGGTTGCATACACAGTCTCGATGATCTGATATGATTTCCATGGTACCGCTTCTTTGCAGTCTTTCCTTACCTCTTGACCCAGGCCTATATTCCTGTTGCCTTTACCAGGACCTTAGATAGTTGTCATGGTTAAATGCTTAAAATACAAACAAGTTGTTGTTTTTTTTCTTTTCTTTTTCTTTTGGTTCTGCCACATGCAGTAATGTGCTATTTATTATCTGCTCTGACTAATCCTCACTTCATTTCTAATGTTCAGCATTTTCCTTTCTGTGGAGAGCCATACATTGGCAGGAGTTCAAGGAAAGGCTGAAAATGCTTCGTAGAAACTATTTTAATCCCAAACAGTTAACGTTTGGAGAACAGGTTGAAACATATGTAATATAGGCACTAAAATGTAGGCAATTACCTCCACAGGGCAATAGGGGACAGAGAATAAAGGCCGTGCTGCCCTGAGGTTGACGGTAAAGAACTGAAGAAACACCTTCCTTGGCTTTCCAAGGGTCACGGTGTCAATCAAAGAATGAAATGATAAGACAAATGGAACAGATTGATAACACCCAAATGGATGTATTTATTCACACAATTCAAGCCTGACTACTGGAGTTCTTATCCTGTCCACTGACAGCCATTCTGAGCATTGTAACAAGATCCAGAACCTGATGTCTAGAAATTCTTAATGGCGCTCTGTACAGAGTGGATGAAAGGTGACAAGCCGGAGGGAATGCGTGCAGAAGCTTCAGCTCAAAAATCCTGTGACTTTGAGCAGTTCTTTGTGTTGGCTTTGACCTTTGAACGACACAAAGACAATAGCTACCGCCTAATGTTTCTGAAGATAGAAATGGACGTCCCAGAGCCGCAGTGGTATTTTGTTTCAGTAATGCTACTTGTGTTGTTTTTGGAACATTGCATGGGACATGACATGCTGCCTCTCCCAAGGTTTCATCCTGCCATTTAACTATGTGTATTCTCTCTCTCTCTTCCTCTTTCTCTCTCCACACACACACACACACACACACACACACTCACACTCACACTCACACATACACACAATCCCTGGTAAAGCTCTGTATGTTATGTTGCTGTAAGGTAGCATTAATTATTATTCAATATCTACCTATTATACGGTGTGATTTTCAGAAAGGAAGACCACTGTCAGAAGCATAATACCACCTTGCAGAATCAGTTAGGGGAAAAATATGAGCTAAGGAGGCAGAAATCCTTGTTTAGAATTACAGAGAAATTATGACAAGCTGCGAAAAGTTCCGTAGGCTTTTGCAGCACTGAAATCTTTCCTCCAGGACCAACTTCTATGAAAATACACTACGCCTGGAATTTGCCCTGTCAAAGCCAGACATATTTTTTTAATCGAATCTTGCTCTGAGAGTAGTGAATTTTTTTTTTCTTCCCCATCTGTAATTTGCTTTTTATGTGAATGGAGAGATGTTCTGGTTCTCTTCTTGGGAGGGTTGTCATATTCCTGTAAAAACAATCAATGTTGGGCCATTTATCTCTTGGTTCATCAAACCATGATGTGGGCTATAAGTACGTGTATGTACACAATATAGATTTTTTATTTCCATATTTTACAATCATATTATTGGAGAGTGGCTCTCATTTGTTTTCCAGAACATTTCTAAGCTGATGACAACTCTTTAGTCTTTGTTTGTTAACTGTGTCCTGTCTGTCTATCTTTTCATGTAGTAATTGCTTTCAGGGAATAAAACAGAAATGGGGTATTGCTTTGTTTAATATTTTTCAAATCAAATACACCATAGCACAGCCATCTGTGAAAATACATTTCAGCTTTCATCAAATTCTGCCAAGGCTTTTTTGAGGATTAATAATCCCTTCATGTGGGCATGCTTCTATGGCTAATGTAATTTAGTTGGGCAAAGCCTAGGTTATATTTATGTTCTGACTGAAGTAAAAAAAAAAAAATAATAAAAGGGCTTGTTGAAGAGAGAAAATATTGAGTATTTTCACTCCTAAATTTGTGTTACTTGCAGAACAAGTGCCTTTGAAATGGAAAATATTGTTGAGAGGCTTTTCTTGGTAGAAAATGTAAAAGTAAAAGCTATATTCGTTTTTCTTATATGTGGAGTCCACTTCTCTATCCATGGAAAGGCCCCTCATAGGAGTACATTATGTATTAGTAGAGCAGGGACTGCCCGGTGCCTTTCAGAGGTTTTCTTTGGTTTATTCTGGGGAAAGGGGCTTGTATCTCACTTGTCTCTTCTCAGCAACTGTGACCCCTGTCCTTTGTGCCCCTCTTCATGTTCTACATGCCACTTTCCTCCTTTCCCATCCCCAGCGCTGCACTACCCCAGAGCTGTTGCACACAACAGGGCAAGTGGGGCGGGCTGTGGCAGGAACTGCAAGATGGTATAGAACTTGAAGCAACTAGAATTTTATTAAGACACACCACTGTCTTTCAAAGTCTCTTGGCAACCTCTTCCAACTGGAATTTCTTTTTTTAAAAAATATTTTATTTATTTATTTAACAGAGATCACAAGTAGGCAGAGAGGCAGGCAGAGAGAGAGAGGAGGAAGCAGGCTCCCTGCAGAGCAGAGAGCTCAATGCGGGACTCGATCCCAGGACCCTGGGATCATGACCTGAGCTGAAAGCAGAGACTTAACCCACTGAGCCACCCAGGCGCCCCCCAACTGGAATTTCTGATAGGCTGTTTGAACTCTCAGGTTCTGAACTCCCATCATTTTACTAGAGCTCTTGTCCCCAGACTGCCCTAGTTCTCTAAGCGTTTTGACGGGAAATAGGACATACTCAAATGTGGTCATTAAGAAGAATGTGGTGAAGCCACTGTTATTTATAAAGTCACAGGCCATGTGTAGGGAAATAAACTATGTACAATCAGTTCTGTTATAACACTTGTTTTGAAAACACAGATTTGTTCCAATGCCATTGGTATATCCTGGAACATTTTGAGCGTACTGTTGCATTTGTTTATGTGTGACTGCATTCGTGAAAAGCATTTGGTGAACACAGAAATCTGTGGGCCCTGTTGAACCAAACAGTGTAGGAATACACAGAACGCACACCCCTCCCCAACACATCCACTCTCCGCCTCAGTTCACCACCTTGTCATGTGCCATACCAACCCCATCTGGTGCAGCAACTTTTTTTTTTTTTTTTCCAAATTTCAGATTAGTTTCCTGTTGCGGCTTTGCAAGAGTTCACAAGCTGCAACCCTTCTGACGTGTCCTGCAAACTCCAAGGTCTTTTTCAAAGTAAAATGCAATATTGATTGTATTTACATGTTTCTTAATCATGTAACAAGTGTAACACTGTCGATATTTTTATTAGGTTGCTATGTTTTTCAAATATCATAGATTGAATTTGTGGGTGTGTGTGCCTCCCATTTTACCATAAACCCCTTGGTATTTTTTGCAAAATTTTGCATGGCATGATGATTTTCAAGAACACATATGTTGCTTCTAGCAGGACTGACTGTATGGTGGAGTGCCTTTTGTCTGAGAAGGGGAGGGAGCTGTCATTGCTTTTAGGCCTGAGGGGCCAGGACAGAGAAGCAATTTCTGGGACTGTGATGGGGAGGGACCCTGTAGCAGAGGGTTGCCCAGCATCTGCTAGCCAGAGGCCCAGCTTAAAGAGAGCCTGGGGAATAAACCACCCTGTACTCACTCTCCTCCCACTCTCCAGTCTTTGGCACTTACCTCCTATTGGCGGAACCCAACTGGAAACCAGTGGATTTAGGGAGTCTGTTTATTGCCCTCCATGGAGAACGGGTTAAACACAGTGCACAGAGCAGGGCCGAGAGATGGATCTGAAGACATCCTCTTACCCAACACCATTAGGGAAGTTTTTTTTTTTTTTTTCTTTTTAAAGGAATTTTTAAGGACCTTTTTATGGAATTATTTTTATTTTATTTCCTAAATCAAGTTTATTCTTCTCTTTCTGAATTGCTTGTCTAGGGTGGGAGTTGAGGAGATTCACAAAGGTGTTTTTCTAAACAAAGGAAAACTTTCTGCCAAAAAAGAGAACCTGTACCCCTCCTAATCCAACCAATTCAAATAGCCAATCTAGAAAATAACACGTTTTCCCCCCACTTCTCATTATCTACATGCACATAATTGTATTCCTCATTCCTCATTTCCTCGTGTGAACTCCTTTCTAAAGGCAAACATGTTTTCATCTTTAATGCTTGCATTTTGCCCAGATTGGGTGGATACTGTTACATAATCCACTCAAGAGGAGGAATAGTAAAGAGATGGTATAATTCACTTGCTAATATACTGGCCTTCAATTTGGAGATTGATTTTTCTTACAGTCTTGTTACAAAACAGCTGGCCGTGTTCCTCTCACGTGTCAGTACTGGAATGGGAGGAAGGTGGCTTGAAACGAGTCTCTGTGGGTACTGCCCATTTTCCAGATGCCCCAGCTTGATCTGAAATTCAGAAGAGACATTGAGTTTATAGTCTTTTTTTTTTTTTTTTTTTTTTTTTTTTTGAGTTCATAGTCTTAAGGATAATTATGCAACAGGGTGTTAGAGCTTAAATGAGTCAATTTGTCATTTATTAGGATATGTCTTCCCTGCCTAGAAAGAGTCTGCATACAAAAGGAAAGCTATTCATGCCGTCCTACAGAGTTCAGATGTTTACTGGAGAAAAAAAATACAAAAAAGTTAAACTTCAAAAGAAGAGTAAACATAAATCTTTGAAAAATATTTCCTCAAAGTTTCCTTTTTTTAAAAAAATAAGAGACTCAAGTCTTATTCTTTCATAAGTGAAAGTTATTGCCACATTAGCCACGATTCACTTTGTTTCACGTTAAAGTGAAGTGGGTTGCTCATACTGGTTAGCCTATCACTGGGAAGGGAAATTTGATGATATTGGTAATGTTGACAGGGATAATGGAGATGAACATTTAGATCCTGCTGCAGGCTCATGTACCTTCAAAATGGAAATATAGGGGCGCCTATGTGGCTTGGATGGTTGAGCATCTGCCTTCCGCTCAGGTCATGATCCCAGGTCCTGGGATCCAGCTTCCACATCAAGCACCCCCTGCTCAGTGGGGAGTCTATTTCTCCCTCTCCTCCTGCTTATGTTCTCTCGCTCTCAAATGAATAAATAAATCTTTAAAAAATAAAATGGAGATATAATTCATATATCATAAAATCCATCCTTTTGAAGTGTACAACTCGGTGGCTTTTAGCGTATTCACAAAGCTGTACAATGATCACCACTGTCTAATTGTACAATATTTTTATCACCTCCCCGAAAGAAACTCTACATTTGTTAGCTGTTGCTCTCTATTCCTCCTACCCCAACCTCTGGCAGACACCCATCTATTTTCTGTTCTTTGCATTTACCTATTCTGGACATTTCATATAAATGGGATCATGTCACATATGGCTTCTTCTTTTTTTTTTTTTTTTTTTTGCATCTGGCTTCTTTCACTTAGTGCACTGTTCTAAAGGTTGGTCCACGTGCAGCGGATTTCAGTACATTCCTTTTTATTGTCACTTACTATTCCAGTACACACCACGTTTTCTGTATTGATTAATCCATTGATGGGCATTTGGATGTTTCTACTTTTTGGCTGTAGTGAATAATGCTGCTGTGAACATTCACGTACGTGGTTCTGTATGGACATATATTTTTGTTTCTCTAGTAGTGGAGCTGCTGAGTCATGCCGTAACTCTAAATGTAATCTTTTGGTGAACTGCCAGACTGTTCTCCAAGGGAGGTACAGGATTTTACGTTCCTACCAATGGCACCTGAGGGTTCCAGTGTCTCCGTATCTCTGTCAACAATTGCTGGCATCTGTCTCTTTGATTATAGACATTTTAGTGGATGTGAAGTCACATGTCATTGAGATTTTCATTTGCATTTCCCTGATGGCTAATAATATTGAGCATCTTTTTTATGTGCTTGTTGGCCATTTGTCTATCTTTGGAGAAATGTCTACTCAGATCCCTCATCTTTTACATATTGGGTTATGTGTTATTTTATTATTACACTGTAGTAGTTTTTTATACTTCATATATGAGTATCTTATCAAATATATGATTTGCAAGTATTTTTCTATCATTCTGTAGGTTGTCTTTTCATATTCCTCACAGTATCCTTGGAAGCACAGAAGTTTTTAAAATTTCAATGGATTTTAATTTATCTACTTCTCTGTTGTCACTTGGGATTTTGGTGTCCTATCCAACACAATCTTGTCTAACCTAAGATCATGAAGATTTTCCCCTATGTTTTCTTCTGGTAGTTTTATAGTTTCATCTCTTACATCAAGGTTTGTGATCCATTTTGAATTAATTTTTGTGTGTGGTGTGAGGAAGGAGTCTAACTTTATTCCATTGCATTTGATTATCAAATGGTTCTGGAACATTTGTTGCAAAGACTATTATTTTCCCATTGAATTGTCTTGACATGCTATTGAACATCAATTGGCTATAAATATATGGGTTTGTTTCTAGACTCTTAGTTATATTCCAGGCTTGTAGGCTTTTAGATAGACCCTTTCAGGTCATAGAGTGTAGGAGTCATACACTCAAAGGTCTGTCAAGTGTAGCCAGGCATAAATGGATAAAGTGTGTCAGGTATACTTATGAGTATGGACTTTACCCAGTAGTTGTCATATGGGAATATAAGATGAAGTCAGTTGTATCTTTTCATTTTTCAAAAGAAGCCAGAAATTTTATTTCTTCTTCTGGCAAAACGTCTTGAGTTATAGTCAAACAACTAATTTAGTTTAAAAAATGACTGGCCAAAGAAAACACATCTTTAGGCAGCACTTGGCCCATTATCTGCCCGTTTTCAGCTTCTGAAACACTTCAGCTCTTCCATTTGTATAGATAAGGTTGCCAGGTCTTGGGTGAGGTAACTGATCTAGATTACATTGTTATTTGTGGCAAATTCAGATCTAGAAATTGAAATAAATGCTCTCTACCTCCTAGTTTAATACTACTAGTATATCAATATTCTAAGAATTCACTATTTTTCTAATAATATTTTCTTATCACCATGAACAATAAAGAAATAAGATCTTTAAAAACAACAACAAACAAACAACAAAACAAACAAACAAAAAAACCCCCAACCTTGTGAGACCTAAACACATGTTTAGGTGGGAGCTGGGTTATTAACAGTTCTCCACTATAATTTAAAAGATGATATCTAACCTGTTTCCAGAAGTACAGTAGAAAAACTTTGCTTTTTGTCTGACAAGAGACAAAAAAGCAATGCACAACTCTCACCCCCAAGAGCACACACACCCTATGCACCCAACAATGAATAAGGCATGCTTCTGAAAGTCTTACCTTTGTTGTCATGGTTGTAAATATACCACATGTGGAAGGATTCAAACTCATTGTTTCAATTTTATCTGCTCTGTTGTGTGTTCAAGGCCTTTGTCGAGAACAAATACTTCCTTCCCTGGGAGCCTCTCAATGTCATACTTTCTCATTCCAACAACCATTCGAGGAGGGACGTTCCCAACTCCGGTGCCAGAATCTCTTGGAGAAGCATGAGTCTCCTGCAGTATTCATGCATGCATTTCCCAACTTTTTCACATTTGATTCAATTCAGCAAATGTGTGACGAAGACAGATATGCCAGGAATCGTTATGGGACTACTAACGTGAATAAGAAGTCTGACAGTCCAAAAGACAAACACACTAAGAAGAAGGAAATATGTTAGAACTAAAGCTGCAAACGATAGATGGAAATGGAGTACAGCAAAGACTTCTCAGTCGGGGGAGTTATTCAGGACTGCACATCGCATGGACATTTGTACATCTGGGAGAAGCGATTAGCACACACCAAGACAAAAACGTGCAAATATGCAGAAATTCAGAGCATAGGTTAAATCAGGACAAAGATAAATGAAAAATTTAGTCATCTTGAATTCTTAACCTGCTTATCATCAACCTCCAGATGTTTGATATTTAAATAAAGCAACTGCATAATTGAGGAATTCTACTTTTCATTCATTCATTTGGATAGTCAATAATATGCAGTTTGCCAACTCTTAGGAGAAAATTTTATTGTCCTCCTAATTTACTTCCAAGGGCAGGAGAGAATTTGAAAGTGATCAAGAGGTTGTTTGGGGAAAGTAAAGTACAAGATGGTCAAGTCTCTGTTTCACAGTTACCTAGGGTAAATATATTTATGACAAGATGCTTTTACTATTTATGAAGATTCTCTTTTTTTTTCTTACTTTGCCAGAGGAACACATTGTTCTTGAGCTTTTGGGAAAAGATGGTGTATTAGTCTGAGAAGTAGTTGCCTAGATGGGTTTAAATGAGCAAGGGACTTAATTAGGAGAAGCACCTGAAAGAGAATGGGAAGGGAAGTGGTAAGATTCAGAGCGCCATCAGATGGCCAAACCATCTGCCCCAGGTGAAGTGAGGAGGAAGGGAGTCTGATTGAACTCAACATCTTAGATTGCTCTGCTGTCTCAGGAGCTTTGGCAAAGCCACTGAGGAGTCCTTGAGCTAAAGCTGGCTGTTAGAGAGGTCCCATGTTGCCCAGTCATAGAACCGCTTTAGTAGCCCTGCCACGCCCAGATGGTGGGAACAGCTTCTGGGAAGTGAGGGCTGGGTGCAAAGGTGGTGGTGGATTTCAGGCTGGAGCCTCTGGGTCTTCAGTTAATTGCACTCCCTGAAGTTTGAAGTCTTTAAAGTGCAGTTTCATGGCAGACAAAAATGGTAATTTTGTTAGGTTATAGATAACTATAATAAGAGATCCCAGAATACAGTGGCTTAAATAAAGCAGAGCTTTATTTATCTCTGAAATCAGGATTTCAAGCTGGATATTGGGGATCTAGGCTCCTTCTATCTTATTCCACCATCCTGGCAGGTTCCCTTTATGCACATAATGGGTGGTAGCACAAGATGGCTCACCAGCACGCTGGTATTGTGGCCAGCTGGACAGAAGGGAAGCCCCTTTCCCTTAAAGGACCTGAGCTAGAAGCTGGACACCTCCATTTCTGTTCTTATTTTATTTGCCAGAGCTCAATTATATTAGTTACGTGTGGCTGCTGTAACACAGTACCACAAATTTAGTAGCTCGAAACCACCGACATTTATACTCTCACAGTTTTCCATGTCACTGGCTGAATGGAGGCGTCCGCACAGTGGCATTCCTTCTGGAGGCTCTATGGGACAGCTTCCTTTCATTTTCTAGCTTCTGGTGACTCCTGGGCTGTGATGGCATCACTCCAATCTCTGCGTGTTCCCATTGCCTTCTCCTCTTCTGTATACAATCTCCCTCTGCTTCTATTCAATCAATCAATCAATTAATTAATTAATTAATGTATTTATCTTTTTCAAGTTTTTATTTAAATGTTAGTTTCTTAACATACAGTCTAATATTAGTTTCAGGTGTAAGAATTTAGTGATTCATCACTTACATATAACACGCAGTGTTCAGCACAAGTGCCCTCCTGAATACCCATCTCCCATTTAAGCCATCCCCCACCCATGTCCCTCTAGCAACACTCAGTTTGTTCTCTATAGTTAAGAGTCTGTTTTCTGGTTTGCCTATTTTTGTTTTGCCCCCATGTTCATCTGTTTTGCTTCTTAAATCCCATATAGAGTGAAATCGTATGGCATTTGTCTTTCTCTGACTGACTTGTTCCACTCAACATAATACTCTGTAGGTCCATCCATGTCATTGCAAATGTCAAGATCTCATTCTTTCTTATGGCTGAGTAATATTCCAATGTGCAAATATGTACCACATCTTTATCCATTCATCAGTGGACGGACATTTTGGCTCTTCCCATAATTTGGCTGTCGTTGATAATGTTGCTATCAACATCATGTTTCATGCATCCCTTTAAATCAGTATTTTTGTGTTATTTGGGTAAACACCTAGCAGTGCAATTGCTAGATGGTAGGGTAGTTCTCTTTTGAACTTTTCGAGGAAGATCTGTACTGTTTTCCAGAATGACTGAACCAGTTTTCCTCTGCCTCTATTTTATAACAACACTGGTGATTGCCTTTAGGGACCACCTGGATAATCCAGGACAGTCTCCTCATCTCAAGATCCTTAACTCGGTCACATCTGCAGTCTTTTACCATTTAAGGGAACATTCACAGGTTCCAGGGAGTAGGACCTGGATATCCTTGGAAACCATAATCCAGACTCTGACATCAGTCACATAACCACACTTAACAGCCTGGGAAATAACAGTCTTTTGCAGAGTGCTATGTTCATCACAAGTTAAGGGGTTTTATTACTAAAGTTAGAGTGGGAGAATGGATATTGGGTTCCAATCAGCCATCTCTTTTTCAGAAGTTTCTTAAAAATATCGTGGTTTGAACCTTATAGTAAAAAACTTCACGTCATCAACTCTAAATTATATAATTTTCAGAATACTTCAAGTCCACGAGAGATTGAATTGGAAGTGTATTGCTTTTGCCTGGCCACTTTTTATCATGCATCTCTGCCCTAATTTTCTGGTTACAGTGTCCTAAGTTTCCTTTGGACAAATGCCTTGTCCCAAAATTCAGTTCATGTGGTGTGTGGTACATGTACCATAGATCTGACCGATTTACATTTTTTTATTTGTTCCGAGTTGGGTCTGAAATCCACAGGGGTTTTCCCAAGACCATAGGACTTATGGAGACAACAGGGAAAATGATGGTCTCTTTCCAGTGGGATTGCTGAATTGGTAGACATAAGCTAGAACTGCTGATAACCATCTTTGCACAGGAAGTGAAAGGCCTGCTCAAGAGTGGCATCAGCCCACGGGAGCAGAGGGCTAGGGAGAAACATGTTTTTGGTGACATCATTTGAGTATCTGCATCCAGCAACACCTGAACCAAATATACCCCTGGACTTTTTAGGTGAGTCAGTTAGTGGCTCTGTCCTATCTCTACTTTGCTTATTCTTTTTGCCACTAGGGTTGAGTTTTATCACATGAAACCAAGAGGCCTGATGAATGCAAAGTTGAGTAGTATGCTGAAGAAAATGCACCAAGTTATAGGCAAAGTCAAGGCTAAAATTCAGATATCCTTCCTTTTAAGCTATTCTATTGTACTGCCTTTCCCTCTTTGCACATAATGGCTGTTGATCAAGTTTCTTTTGATTACAGTATAAAGTGGAAGTCTTTTAGTCCCTTAGTCAATCTTGATTTAAAAAAAAATGGCTTGAGTTCTTATGTGATTTCTTTTCATCTGACCTACCAGTTTCAATAGCTTATCAAAGGAGTATCACTGACAAATAGAATTTGTGACAATGTTGAATATCCTGGTTTTGTCTGGGAAATAAGGAAGGAAAAGAGGGTAATTTCAAAATGCCAAGAAGAGGTAAGGCAGAGATTGATGACCTTTTTTGTTGTTGTTTCCGGCAGATTTATAATGCAATAAAGTTTGTTCTGCAATCATTTAGCCCATGTGGTTGATATTAGATTTTTCAGTCAAAACTGTTCATGTCTTCAAGAGCCTCTGAAGCTTTTTATTTAAGTGAAGGATGCTGCTAAAATGTTGAACTCGACATTCCCCCTGAAGTTCTTTTAAGACTATTATGAATAGTCCAGTTTTAAGAAATTCCAGATGAATTGTGCAAACTAAGATGAAAGACAGAGCATACAAGCAGCTGTGCACAGGAATTATGCAGAAGTATGCAAATTTTGACCCCAGTAATGATGGAAATGTTAACCTTATGTTTCAGTAATAATAATAACTACTCTGATCTAATGGTGAGCTAAGAGGTGCAAAGGGCAGTTGGAGTCAAGAATTAATAAGAAGTAAAGAAGGCTCCCCCCTTCCCATGACATCAGGTTATTTGTCTGAACACCTTATTGTTCAGTGCAATTCACCATAGAAACAAATATTAACAGTGGCATGTTCATGGCACAGGTACTTGTCATGAAATGTAAACCTGTTTTATAAAAACTTGATCCTTAAGCTTCCATGAAACAAGATACTGATTTATTTTTTAGAAGCTGAATGCTTTTAAACTTAAGAAACCTTATGACAATGTTAGAATTTGGTGGCAAGCATAAGTCAAGTCTTCCTGTGTTGGGAAGGGAAAAAAGGGAAAGGAAATTCATGGGCTTGGGATAATGGCAAGGAGAAGACTCCAGGTCTGGGCATGTGATACAAAGTTCTGGAGGTAAGAATAGCAGTCGCTAATTGAGTACTCACTATGTGCCAGGTCCAATAGAGCACTTTATAGTTATGGTATCATTAAAACCTCAGAATAGCCCTATGGGTTAAGGAAAACAGAGGTTTTCCTAAAGTTTCAAAGCTGGAAAGAGGTGGGCAGACTCTATGCAAGTCTATCAGAGCTCGTAAACACTCCGCTGTGAACACCCAGCTACACTGTGGGTACCCTCAAACCTCACCATGTCACTGTCCACGAGGCTACATTTAGCTCTTACGTAACCAGAGTCAATCAGGCCAACCAGAATATCTTCTTCTCCTCAGTGTTTAAAAAAATTTCCTGTAGGTTTTCAAAATCAATGTTTATTTTGCAAATCATTTATCAATCTGTAAAAAATAAAACATTGCAGTTAAGAATAGGGTTTACTTTGCCTGTCACCACTGGCATTATTCCTTCCCTGCCTTTATGGTGGGCACTTGGACTCCATGACGACCAGCACCTGTGACTCACCTTGACCATGTCTGACACCCATTTCACAGACAGGGTAAGTCTAGAGAAGCTCTCCAGGGGAACTCTAAATGGGTTCTGTCTTTCTCAGAGCCTTTTAGCTTGTTCTACCATCTTCAACATGCTCTTTTCATCTCATGGTCCAATGTAACTTCCAGCTCTGGCTATCATGCTGGACTTTGACTTTTACCAATAGGGAAGAAGAAAAATTAAGAAGAGGACATGCTTGGTCTCTTTAAAGACAAGAATGCAAAGGGGCGTGTATCACTTCTCCATTGTTCAAAGCAAGATCACATGGTGTATCCCCTGTGTTTGTATGGAGTTATGGCAGATACTGTCAATAGTTACCCAATATCTGTTCTTCCCTCTCTTTTTGTAATGGACTCTCCAAATTTTAGCTCGTGAGAGTCCGCCTTCCCCAACATCACCTTTGGCAGTTCTAGGATCTAGCCAGTACCCTTTCTTGTACTCTCCTGGCCCCACAGACAAGTCTCAAAGCAACTAGGCATTTATATGATTGACCACCCTGGAGTTTCTGTAGCTCGTATCTGCTTACAGATTGGACCTACACCTCAAAGAGTCCTAGAACAAATGACTTGGGAGCCCTGATCTCTACCTGTTTCTGAAATATAGCCACCGCAGCTGCAAGAGAGGCTGAGAAATATTGTCTTTATTTGGGACACCATATGCTTATCTAATGATTGAGTCTTTTTGTTTTTGTTGTTGAAAGGAAGGAGGACAGGATGGAAATTGTAGGACAACTGAAAATATTACATTTAGTTAAAACATATGCAATGCAACTAAATCAGTGCTCAGAGGGCATGTTGTGTGTATTAAAAAAGAAAAGCAATAGAGAAGTAATGAGACCAGAACTCAAGAGTTAGAAAAAGAACAGAATAAACCCAAAGAAAGTAGAGAGGAGAAGCTAATAAAGATAAGAGCAAACATTAGTGAAACAGAAAACAAGCAGTAGAGATGATCTGCAGAAACAAAGTACGGTTCTTTGAAAAGATTAATGAAGTAGACAAACAATAAAGAAGAAAGGCACACAAAAACATAACTGAGGAAAAAAAGAGGACATCATTAAGTACATAATAGTGACAAAATATTGCAAGAAATATTATGAATAGCTATGTGCTGATGCCTCTGATAACACATAAAACTAATGTTCTTTTCTATAGAAAGTATAAATCATCCAATGTTGATTTGAGTGGGGATAAAGGACTTATAAAGCTGTTAAAATTCTTGGTTTGGGAGTCAAACATATATGCACTCTCCCCCCTCTCCCTTCCTTCACTCATATCCCAGATGGTTTTTAAGTTTTACCACACCATCAACAGAATAGATAACGTCTAGCTTCTGCACACTTTTTTTTAACATTCTAAAGAAGGAAAACCTCCTCAAATCCTGCTTTGAGAAAGCATATTCTTGATTACTGTGGCGGACACTATGGCAAACTTCCCAGGTCCCCCCATTAGGGCCAAGGCATACATTGCCACAGACACTGGGAATGGTGGCTGCTGACCACTCACAGCTAAGATCCTTCCCAAGAATGTCCCTTGGGCCCAAAACCAATGGGATGCAATGGTACAAGAGCCTGGGCCCCCTGAATTAATTTGGGACAGCTTGGAAAGACCATCCTAGTGACATTGCTGAGGCCTCTGTGGCAGCTGCATTTTACGCTTACACTCTGACCTTGTCCTTGCCCCCATAGGAATTGATCCTGAGAGCCTCCACTGTAAAGTTCTTGCACATAAATCTCTGTCCCACAGTTTGCTTCCCAGGGAACGTGGATGAAGACAATAATAAAACCAGACAAGGATGGTATGAGAAAGGAAAATTATAGGCCCAGATTAAAAAATACATTATGAAGAAGTAGATTTTTCTCAGGACACTGTATCGTATAACATTCAAAATCTGATAATATACTTAACTGCAAAAACAAATTAAAAAGAAAATCTATATGACTGGCTCACCAGCAGAAGAAAAATTCATACAATTCAACTCCGACTAGTGACAATTAAAACAAATTCTCTAGTCTTAGCAAGAGAAAAATCTTTAGAAAATTCCAATGGAGGGGTATCCTATAATACACCTAACAAGTTATCCTCAAAACTGTCAAAGTCGGGGGGCGCCTGGGTGGCTCAGTGGGTTAAAGCCTCTGCCTTCGGCTCAGGTCATGATCCCAGGGTCCTGGAATTGAGCCCCGCATCGGGCTCTCTGCTCAGCAGGGAGCCTGCTTCCCTTCCTCTCTCTCTGCCTGCCTCTGCCTACCTGTGATCTCAGTCTGTCAAATAAATAAATAAAATCTTTAAAAAACAAACAAATAACAACAACAACAAAAAAACCTGTCAAAGTTGGGGCGCCTTGGTGGCTCAGTTGTTAAACGTCTGCCTTCGGCTCAGGTCATGGTCCCAGGATGATCCCAGGATCCTGGGATTGAGCTCCATGTTGGGCTCCCTGCTCAGTGGGAGGCCTGCTTCTTCTTCTCGCCCTCCCCCAGGTGGTATTCCCTCTCTTGCTGTCTCTCTCTGTTAAATAAATAAAATCTTTTAAAAAAACCAAAAACCTGTCAAAGTCATCAAAAACAAAGAAAGTCTAAGAAATTGTTGTAGCCAAGAAGAGCCTAAAGAAATATGAGTATGTGGTACCATGGGTGGGATAGAAAAAGGACTTACATGAAAATTAAGGAAATCTAAATAAACTGTAGGTCTTAGTTAATAATAAAGTATCAGTATTGGTTCATGTAACAAATGTGTCATACTAGTATACTATGTGAATAACAGGAGAAGTTGGCTTCAAGTGACCTGGAAGCTTTCTGTCCCATCTTTCTTCATTTTCCTATAAATCTAAATTTGTTCTAATAAAGTCCATTAAAAAAAAAAAAGCCTGGAGGAAAGTATATCAATATCAATGGCTGATATCTCTGACTTGTTGTAAACATAGAATAATGTCTATAAAATACTTAGCAGGAAGCTGGCATATAATAAATCTTTAATAATCATTACTTAGTATTATTATTGTTAATGATTTTAATATCTTTATACATTTCTGTATTATAAATTCTATCATAAGCACATATTACTTATATTATCAGATATTTCTTTTTTAAAGAAAGAACAAACTTCTGGATACTGAGGTAAGATATATACTATATACGAGTAGAATATAGATACCATATATATTATATATACATATATTCTAAGATAAACCTGATATGCTATAAACTAAGGAGGAAGCAGCTCAATGACAAGCACAAGAGCTCATCAAAGCCTCATTTTGCTCCTCAATTCTGGAAGCCGATACCTTTGCAAGTAACAGTGGAAAGATTTGCTTTTATGTTGAGTGGTCCCAAAAGGTCTATCCCTTCTTGAACTCATTTTCCATTTGAAGGACTTCTAAGGAATGCATCTCTCCAGGGGTTAGCATGGAAGTTCATTTGCCCCTAAGGTTGACACCAAGGGGAAGGAGCACTCCTCTTCCTACAAGAGAAGGCAAGGTTGACTTGTGGACAACCGTGCTGGCCATCATCTTCATAAAATCAGACACTATGTCCTCAGAGACTTGAGGATGAAGGGTTGCACTGGGGCTTCAGAAGAGACCAGAATGCCTGGATCAAACAGGTGCTTGGAAATTATAAAGTGATAAATAAAGGAACACCTGTTTGCTCTACGGGTCCATTTGAGGTTGAAAAAGGGAAGGGAACTAAAGTTAACAGGTAGGTCAGGCTGGGGCACTATGGGATCTGGTAGACAAGAGAGGAGGATAGATGAATGTGGTCCATGACCCACACTTAGGAAATAATATGGCAGTTGTGGCTAAATATGAAAGGAAGATATTCTAGGGAATCATACTGATGTCATAAATTTTTTAGTAATTTCTGACACATAGAATTATTTATTAATCTCAAGTAAATAAGAGCATGCCTCTTAGTAGAAACAGAAAACAAGGAAAAAAGCTACTGCAAGCTAGAAATCTCTGTGCGCTGCCACATTTTGGATACATTCTGTTTTCATAATATGGAAAGTGCCAGAATACTGCAACAGGGACCTCTCCTCTAATACCTGGCATGCTGCCAACCTCTGCTCATTACCTGGAATGACACTGTGAGAAGGAACTCATCCAGACTGACCTTTGAGGAAAGCAACAGAAACTAAATATTCTTTTGTCCTTTGAGATACCCATTTCTATCTCTTGTACTTTCTTTTCTATTTTGCCTATCATTTTCTCCTTTTTTCCCTACTATTAAGCTAACACTGTGTTCATTGCTTGAATATTTGTACAAATCCTCAAAAATCTGCACACTTATTTATTAAAAGATGCATCCAGTGGTGTGATGAAGTCCACTAGTGCTAGATAAAAGAATTCCTAGCAAATGGAAAATCCATAACAAACATGGTAGTTAAAGGTTATATATTAGAAGCAATTCTTTTAAAATCAGGAAAATTATAAATAAATATTTCCTTCAACATTATTTGTGTTTACTATTAAGTGGCTAATCTTGTTAAATAAATAAGAAAAGAAAAATTAAGATGTAAACAATTTTCAAAAGATGTACTAAAATGAAAGATAGAAAATTATTGCTTATTTGCATATGATTGACAACATTACAAATATAAAAGAATACAAACTAAGCAATAGTTAGAGACTTCAGCAAGTTTGTAGGATACGAGATCAATATACAAACGCATATATACTATTCCTGCTTTAATCAATTAGAAAATATAACAACAATAATAATATCCCACACACAAATCCATAAAAACTACAGATTCCTTAGAAGCAAATCTAACAAAAAATATAAAGACCTTTCTTTTTTGAAGATTTTATTTATTTAGAAATGGAGAGCACACTAGTGGGAGGGGAGGGGCAGAAGGAGAGAGACTCTCAAGCAGACTCCATGCTGATCACAATCTGAAAGCAGGGCTCCAGCTCATGACCCTGAGATCATGACCTGAGTCAAAATCAAGAGTCAGTTGCTCAACTGACTGAGCCACCCAGGTGCCTCTGGAAAGCACTTTTTATGTGCCAGGGTGTGTGCTTAAAGTCTTGTGTAGATTTTGTAATTTAAGATCTCAAAATAATATGGCATTTTTGTCTCTATCTATTGGTAAGAAATTTGAAATACAGAAAAATTAGGGAACTCAGAAGATCACCTGTCATGTAACCAATGGAGGAGAGGGGTTGGGGACCAGGGAGACTGAGAGTAAACTCAGTCCCTTAGATACAAAGTGATAGAGTTTCTTAACCATAATTCCTCTTATATTGTTTGCATTCAAAAGCAATGTAGATTGGGAATTGAGGGACTTAAATCCTGGTCCAAGTTTTACAGTAATATTTGTCAGGAGGTTAGTTCAGAGCTAGTTTATTTATAAACAAATACTTTATTGAGTGCCTAATATGTGCAGGACACTTTTAGAGAGAGTGGTAGGATGCACAATCCTTATCCTCCAGGAATCTCTAGTCTTTTAATAGTAGCGACATTGTAGGCTCTGGAGAGAAATCCATTTAAGTCTTAAAGTGTTACTTGTGATTTTCTTTATGCACAAAATCTAATGTGATCATCTCATTCTGAATGGTTAATACCTCTTTCTCCTGGCAGTGACAGAATTGAAAATTCTCCAAGCACTTGCCATAGAATATATTAAGCATTCAAGATAGATGCATTGGTAATTCTGCTCAAGGTACATAATTATCACAAGGGAATTATTTTATAAAGCATAGATGTCAGCAAATATATTTTTGAGTTAGGATTGAGTATGAAAATCTTCAGGTTAAAACATAGTGTTGTATTATTTAGTGCCTTCCATTTTTAGAGGAGAGTGAAAAATGTAGTTATTTAGACTTTCAACAGTGTGGATGTACTTTAAAATGACTGTGACAACGAATTTTATTCTAGAATTATCTTTTGATACCAAAAAAAGAAACACACATTTGGGTTACTTACATATCTGTAGACATGGCAAATTATATGATTTCTTCACCCTAGTTAAGTCAATCCCAGTCATGGTACCCATTATGCATTTCAGGGGTGGTTTCTCTCTTCAAGTACTTATTATGAGGTTAGCTCATCCTTCTGGCCAAAATCATTTTATAAGCTTCCTCTAAACAAAATGTTATTTTGCCAGGTCAGTCATAGGCCACTGCTTGAGAGTCCAGGGGGGAGATGGTGGCAATTACTTCTCTGTCCAGGCCTAAGACCGTAACAGTATCTTACAGACACCACATATCATACGCTAGATCAATAGTTCTCAACGGGGGGTGACTTTTTTTTTCCTGTCAGTGGACATTGAACAACTTTTGTAGACATTTACAGTTGTTGCCACTGGAGCTGGGAACGCTAATAGCATCTAGGAATGCTGGTAAACATCCTATGATACATGGGATAGCCCACAACAAAAAAGTAATCCACAGGAAGGAATTATCTGACCCCAAATGTCAATAGTGTCAAGGTCGGGGCACCTGGGTGGCTCAGTGGGTTAACCGTCTGCCTTCAGCTCAGGTCATGATCCCAGGGTCCTGGGATCAAGCCTCACGTCTGGCTCCCTGTTCAGCGGAGGGCTTGCTTCCCTCTCTGCTCTTCCCCTGCTCCTGCTCACTCTCTCTCTCTCTCTCTCTCTCTCAAATAAATAAATAAAATCTTAAAAAAAAAAATAGCGCCAAGGTCAAGAAACTCTGTTCTAGAAGGAAAACATGGCACAGTCAGTTAAAAAAAAATTTTTTTTGTTAGCATGTATAGGGAATACTTAAGAATAATTAATACTTTTAAATTTAAGGTTCAAGTCATATAATCCCATTCACAGAGAATCCATGACAGGTTAAATATGTGGGAGGAACTTTCCTAATGTATTTATCTTGTCCATGAATTTTGGTCATGGCATGAGGCCAACTCTAGAACCAGTTGCCACAGAGCAAGATTCTGTTGGACCCTCACTTTTCTACCCTCCTTCTCTTTTTACCATTGGCAGTTTTATCTACTTAACACAACTTTTTCCAAGATAACTTTCTGTGATTATGAAAATACTCTCTATGTGGCAATACAGCAGCTACTAGCTACAAGTGGCTATTATGTACTTGAAATGTCACAAGTGTGCCTATGGAACTAATTTATAAAATTTGACTTGATTGTAATCAGTTTAAGTATAAATGCAAATAGGCACCAGTGGCTAGTGGCTACCGCAGCAAACAGATTTCCCATCCTCGTGCCCGCCTCCCCAGCTCTAATCTGCTTTGGGGTATGACATCAGGCATAGACTGCCATTGTTTTCAGCTTCCTCACATTTTGCTTTTGAGTATTTGGAGAGGAGTATTTGTTTATTTATTATTTATTATTTATTTTTTATTATATTAGTCACCATACAGTACATCATTAGTTTTTGATGTAGTGTTCCATGGAGAGGGGTATTTGGACCCTGAAAGGGAAGGTGGGGAAAGGGGTTGGTGACTTCTTTGGAGGTGACTCAGCCTCCAAAGAAATACTAGCCTCTAGATGGAAAAAGAAATCAGATTAAACTCTCAAAGTTAGGCTCTTTCTTTTTGGTTCTGAAATGCTTATATACAATGATTATATAACATATATAATTAACATATGGTGTTATATTAGTTTAGGCTGTATAACATAATGATTCAACAATTCTATACATTATTCAGAGCTCCCCATAAGGATAGTCATCACCTGGCACCGAACAGTATTATTACAATCTTATTGGCTATGTTTCTTATGCTGTACTTTTCATCTCTGAGGCTTTATTTATTTTATAACTGCAAGTTTGTACCTCTAAATCCCCTTTATCTATTTCATCTATCCTCTTACTCACATCCCCTCTGCAACCACCAGTTTGTTCTCTGTATTTAAAAGTCTGTTTGTCCCTTTTTTCCTTATTTATTCATTTGTTTTGTTTCTTAAATTCCACTAATGAGTGAAATCATATGGCATTTGTCTTTTTCTGTCTGACTTACTTCACTTAGCATTATATCCTCTACGTCCAACTATGTTGTTGTAAATGGCAAAAATCCCATCCTTTTTCACAGCTGAGTGATATTCTATCCATCTTCTTTATTCATTCATCAATGGAAGGACACTTGGGTTGCTTCCATTTCATTGCTATTATAAATAATGTGCAATAAACATAAGGTGCACATAGAAGAAGGGGGTTGGCAGTTTGGGTAACTGGGTGATGGATAGAGGGCACATGATGTAATGAGCACTGGGTATTATATATGACTGATGAGTTACTAAACTCTACCTCTGAAACTAAAAAATACATTATATGTTAATTAATTGATTTTAAATTTAAATAAATTTAAAGTAGAAAAACCATGTGATCTAGTAATTTCACTGCTGGCAATTTACCCAAAGAAAAAGAGAACACTAATTTGAAAAGCTATATGTACCCTATGTTTATTACAGAATTTTTATAATAGGCTCTTTGAATTTATAAATCTAAATGATATAAAGGCTAGTCTCCTATATATCCTTTTCCTAAAATAGTGCCTCTGTCTGTCCTAGACTTAAATGATTGCACAAGCTCACTTCTATTTACAGTGATGAAACCTTTTTTCTTAAAGAGAAGAGTAAGCCTTCCAAGGGCAAGACATAGTCATTCTGACAGAATTAATAAGAGCATTATATTTTTCCTTCCCTTACCCCCATGAAATTTCTTTTCTTTTCAAATCCACCTCCACTCCTCCCCTTCTGCCTGCCCATCTTTCTCTCTCTTTCCCTCCCCACCTGCTTTCCTCACATTTCCTCCCCACTTCATCCCTCTCTCTACCAATCTCTTAGATTACAAACACTCTACAACCTGGCCCATGATTATTTCTCCTAACTTAACCAAGGAACTCATTAAATATTTATTGGGATTCCATGTTTATGCCTAACTGGCCAAAAGGAAAAAAAATTGTTTTAAATAATGGTGTCATCTCCCTTCACAGGATAAGATACATATTTGCTTGTATGGAGTATTAGTTTGGACCCTCTGAAAAGCAGGTGCCAGCACAGGATTAAATGGACAAGCACTTTACTGGGGGGAAATACCTGTGAAAGAAGGAGCTAGGGGAGGCAGGGAGAGCCATCAGCCTGCATGCAATCTGATCCTATGAGAAAAGAGAAAAGGAAGGAAACCTGCATAAGAAGAGTCCCATGACAGTGTTCTTCCGAGTGGCTGATGGGGTGTCCTCCAGCCAGAGGGGCCCATCAGAAGAGTCCTATCTCCCAGGAGTAAAAGTAGGTCTGCCTCAGTATTCTGGCTGTGCTCAGTCACTGGCTGGAAGCCACAGTGAAAAACATGGTAAGTCCAAGTTCCAGTGTTATGACCCAGGACCAACTGTGCTCCCTGCAGTAGATCTGAGAGGTGAATCCTCATGGCCAGCACATCTAGATCATACTTAAATGGTTCCAGGCTTGGTGAGAAAGGACCAGGCCTCTTATGTCATTAGCTGTATTTAAGTAGTATCCCATGACTGACCTGGTCAAATACTCGTTTGTTTAAAGGAATCTTCTGGAATATTTTGCTCAGTCTCCTTTCTACACTGCACTCTATTACTGCAATGAGCTGCTTTCATGTCTTCCCAGTCCTTAAGCTCTTCTCATACATGTATTCCTTCTGTTTGGAATGAGTCTTCTCATACCACTTCCCAAGATCAATTCCTTCAAATTCCCACTTAACTGCCTCACCAGAGGAGGATATTCTTGTCTCCTGGACTAAGACAGATGCCCTTACATCTCTCTGGGTTTCAATCCCTAACCGTCCTCCTTCTGGATTCCTAATACTTTTTAATTATGTCCTTTTGGTCTACTAAACATGTGACCCATGAAGGGATAGGCTGTGTCTTTCTCATTTGCCAGCACCAGGCATAGAGCCAATTAATATTTCTTGAATAAATGCTCCATGCCAGATATGCTACAATAAAAAAGAAGAAGAATGAAGTCCTTACTTTCAATATGTTTAAAATCTAGGATGGACTTCTCAGCAGAAGGTAGTGTAAACATATTGGGATTAATGAAATATCTGAATTAAAGGGTTTTTCAGAAGACTGGGAGCTTCAATTTTCTAAGTCAAGGATCAATTGTCACAGGATGTTAAATTAAAGTTCCACCAAACCCACTTTGATAATAGATAAGACTAATGATGAATGCTCTGTCTGCATATAAGTGAATACTCCTAGGAGGGATTTTAAATGACATCTAGGAAAATGACCTTAGTTTACAACCTTCTAATTTGGCATTTGAATACAACCTTCTAATTTGGCACTTGAAGTCATTTTTACCAGCCTTAGAATGAAGCCTATCCTTGAATTCTCCATGAAGGAAAGATTTGCTAAACCAATGAAGCATGTGTATATGGTGGTGGGATATCTATGATTTGTAGAATTTCTGTCTGAGCCATGTGTTTTCTCATATGTCCATCTCTTGTAGGCCAACCTTTATTCTACTTACGGTAACCTAGCCCATTTGGTTCTCATAGGAATGACTTTACCTTTACCACTACAGGGAGTGGCAAATAATACCACATTTTTATTTAGTATTAATAAATTCACCTACATTCCAGATACTGTTCTAATCACTTAGTCTCTATTAACCTTTTGATTCTTACAATAACAGCATTGAGGTAGGTACTTTTATTATTATCCTTATTTTATAAGTAAGAAAACTTTCAGAGAAGTTAAAGAACTTGTCCAGCCATGGTGAGTGACAGAGGTAGGATCTGAATTCAGGTTGGCTAGCCCAGTGTAACCACTGCACAGTTGCACCTTATACTCCCTAAGCCATCGCCTCAGAACGTTTCTGTCCCTAAGCAACCACAGTTAGTTCAGAGGTGGAGATGTGGCTCAAGTCAGCCCAATTAGACACTTCTGGGAATTTTGCTGAAGCCAATGGGAAAAAATGGCACCATTGTTTCTTAAGAATCTTTGGTTACAGGAATGGTGTCGGCCCCAAGAATCCATTTGTCACCAAAGGAGAGAGCACACCTCAGAGAGGACACAGCCAAGTGAGGAAAACAGAGCTGAGGTTGGAAGAGTGGTAACTGATCCCTGGTGGTGGAATTTGAAATTAATATATTATAACTAACTATTATGAATGTTTTAAAATATACATAAAAGTAAAGAGGTATGATGAACTTCCCACTCTGACTTGTGCCCATCATGTGAGTTTATTAATTATCTACATTTCAGCAATACAGGCACACCTCAGTGATGTCATGGGTTCATTTCCAGACCACTACAATAAAGCACGTATCAGAATAGAGTACATACTGCAGTAAAGTAAGTCAAACGAATTTTTTGGTTTCCCAGGACATATAACAGTTATGTGTGCCCTGTGCTATAGTCTATTAAGTGTGCAATAGCATTATGTCTTAAAAAAATCAATGTACATACCTTCATGAAAAAACAGTTTATTATTAAAAAAATGCCTACCATTGCCTGAGCTTTCAGCGAGTTGTTCATCTTTTGTGACCATATTGGTGGCTGCTGACTGACTGGGGTGGGGGTTCCTGAGAGATAGGGTGGCTGTGGCAATTTCTTAAAGTGAGATGACAATGAAATCTGCCACATCGACAGACTCTCACAAATAATTTCTCTGTAGCATGTGGTAGCATTTTACCCACAATAGGACTTTTTTCAAAACTAGAACCAATACTCTCAAGCCCTGCTGCTGCTCTGTCAACTAAAGGGATGTGGTATTCTAAATCCCAAGTCGTCATGTCAGCAATTTTTGTAGCATCTTCACTAGGAGCAGATTCCATCTCAAGAAACCACTTTCTTTGCTCCTCCATGAGAAGCAACTCTTTATTCACTCAAGTTTTATCAGATTGCAGCAAATTCACTTCCATCTTCAGGCTCCACTTCTAATTCTCAGTCTCCTGCTGTTTCCAACTCATCTGCATTAGTTTCTTCACTGAAGTCCTGAACCTCTCAAAATCCTCCATGAGGGTTGGAATCAACTTCTTCCAAACTCCTGCTCATGGTGACGTCTGACCTCTTTCCATGAATCGCAAATGTTCTTAATGGCTTCTAGAGTAGTAAATCCTTTCCAGAAGGTTTTCAATTTACCCAGGTCCATCAGAGGAATCACTATCTATGATAGATAGCCTTGCAAAATGTATTTCTTAAATAATAAGGCTTGAAATTTGAAATTACTCCTTGATTCATGGGCTGCAGAATGGATGTTGTGTTAGCAGGCATGAAAACAATATTAATCTCACTGCCCATCTCCAACCAGAGACCTGGGTGACCAGGTGCATTGTCAATCAGCAGTAACGTTTTGAAAGGAATCTTTTTTTCTGAGCAAGAGGTTCCAACTATGGGCTTATACTGTTCAGTAAACCGTGTTGTAAACAGATGTGCTGTCATCCAAGCTTTGTTGTTTCATTTATAGGCCACAGGCAGGATAGATTTAGCATAATTCTTCAGGGCCCTAGGATTTTTTGGAACGGTAAGTGAATATTGGCTTCCACTTCAAGTCACCAGCTGCATTAGCCCCTAACAGAGCATCAGCCTGTCCTTTGAAGCTTTGAAGCCAGGCATTGACTTCTCTTCTCAAGCTATGAAAGTCCTAGATGGCACCTATTTCCAATAGAAGACTGTTTCGTCTACATTGACAGTCTGTTGTTTGGTGTATCCACCTCCACGGATTCTGTTATCTAGATCTCCTGGATCACTCGCAGCAGCTTCTGTATTAACGCTTGGCTGCTTCACCTTGCTCTTGTATGTTATTCTCCTGAAAGCTCATGAACCACCTCTGCCAGCTTCACTTCTTCTTCTGCAGCTTCCTTACCTCTCCGGGCTTTCAGAGAATTGAAGACAGTTAGTAAAATGTTCTGGATAGGCTCTGGCTTAAGGGAATGTGGTGGCTCATTGAATTTTCTATCCAGACCATTAACCCTTGCTCCATATTTGCAATAAAGCTCCTTCACTTTCTTATTATTCATGTGTTCACTGGAGTAGCACTTTTAATTTCTTTCAAGAACTTCTCCTTTGCATTCACAGCTTGGCTGGTTGGTGCCAGAAGCTTACCTTTCTGCCTATCTCAGCTTTTGACATGCCTTCCTCACTAAGCTTAATCAGTTTTAGCTTTCCATTTCAAGTGAGAGACATGTGACTCTTCCTTTCACATGAACACTTAGAGGCCATTGTAGGGTTATTAATCGGCCTAATTTCAATATTTTTGTGTATCTTACGATTAAGGAGGCCTAAGGGGAAAGAGAAAGAGAGAGAGAGAACAGGCCAATGGTTGGTTGGTGGTTTGAAATGTTTATGAAAACTACCAAATTTGACACAGAGACCCAAGGTGAGACAATGTCTTAGACATCATTTCATTTCTCCATAATTACTGTATGTTATATCTCCAGCAGAGGAATTTTTAGAAACATAACTATGGTGTTATTAGCACACATAGAAAAATTAATAATAATTCCATTATCCCAATTATATCTTGTTCACATAATATGAATCTGGCCCTGCCACAAGCCAATCAATTTCCTTTTCTGTGTAAGACAGTATAAGTTGAAGTTTCTGTCACTTACAACCGAAGTAGTGTTCTGAATAAAACACCCCAATAAAGAATTTGAATTATTTAGCAGTAGCACATGGTTTTTTCAGATGGACTTTGACAGCATACATGAACGTATAAGTAATGAGTATACTAAGAATCGTTACATAAATAACTAGCCTGATATGGTTTCATAATTCTCCGTGTCTTGAAAAACACTTCCATATACATTCTGCTCATAGTAGCTAATGACATGGGCAGTGATTATCATCCTCAGTTTATATGGGGAAACGGAAATACGGATTAGTTAAGAAACTTTTCCAAAGCCAGCAAAAGTGATATGAAAGCTCTTAAACAGGACCGTCTTCCTCATACACTCTCAGTGGCTCCTAGTGACTGTTTCTTATGAACCCTTGTGGGCCACTGGCTCCAGGTCAGCATGAGAACCTAGCAAAAGATAAAAGTAAGTAATATACCTTAAGAACAATTCAAATGTGTGTGTGTGTGTGTGTGTGTGTGTGTCTGTGTGTGTTACAGTTCAAGATAAACAACACAAGAAAATATGAAATCCTAGACAACTTAAAGTGTAGTTTCTATTAAAAAAAAAAAGCTGGCAAAACTTTCTAAAAGAAAATATTTTTAGCCCTTTTAAAGAGGTGCTTACCTAGCAGCATTTAACTTTGATCTAGTGGTCCAAGGTAAAGTCAACAAGTTTTCTTAAAGAACCAACATCCCAAGAACTTTAAATTAGACTCTTGCTTTCCAAAGTCTTAGCCAAACAATACAACATGGTAAATTGTCTTCTGTTCTATTTGTCTAAAATAAAAGGATAAAGGCCTAAGCTGACCTGGCAGGATTTGAACTCACGGTTCCAGGAAATCTAACTGAGCCAAAGATAATGCTTGGCCATGGATCATTACTCTTGGTGGGAAACATGGGTAGCTTCCAGCTTGTTTACACTGACAAAACATTTTATGATAAGGAATCGAAATGCTCCCTAAGAGCAGAGAGTCTTGGTATCCATCTCAATGCAATAGGAAGATCATTCCAGAACACTTTTGAAAAAGGCTTTTGTTTGGAATACCCTCCAAAGGAAGGAATAAGGAACTTAATGTCTTATGAAAAAGCAAACAGACATAGAAGGCAAGCAAGCTGTTCTTCCCTACTATAATATGAGTAAGGCCCAGTGAGAGAGATCTTACACTAAGATCGGTTTAAAAAGAGGTAATTTTCTCCTCCCTCAGGCTCTGCAGTAAAGTGGAAGAGTTGGAACCTAAGAGAAAGACTAGCAGCCTCTGTTCACAGCTTAGATAATCATTTCCTGCCTGTCTGTAGGCAGATTGTTTCAACAGTTTGAGGAGCCTTGATTAAGAGTGTCTCAATTTACCCATCTAAAATAATAGCTGTTTCTTCAGGGGTATTGTGGGGTTTAATTAAAGCCTGTGAAGGGTAATGAGATCCTCAGATAAGACCCTGTGTAAACACTAAGTAATGTGTGTCTGTATACATACTCGTCACACACAGATATAGACCTAGGTCTGCAAAACTGGATTATCAGACAAAACTGTTTTCTTCATCACATCAATATGCCTCATGCTCACCCCACACTTAGAACATAAATTCCTTCAGGCCAGTGTTCTCTAAGGATTGCCAAATGCTCAGGTAAAGCACATGGGCTCAATGCCACAGCCAAGTTCAGGTCACCTACCTTGCTAGAGTGTTTCCCAAACCTCAGACATTCCTTTTATTTCCCTGCTTCGGGTATTTTACTATTTCCACCTACCACCTGTACCATTGTGTACATACGATCTTTAAGCTGGGGTGCTTTGTTGCTTTAAAAACTTTATTTAAGGCAAAAGCTTTATATGGTTATTGCTCATAGAAAACCCATGTTTTCTATTAATCTAAATATTTATTTATTAAAATTTTAAAGGCTTCTTCATTTTATTTTTAAAGTATCTTGCATACCACTAGTTTATGTGTATCACATTTAGATAAGGTCAGAAGTAAAGATGTTTCAAAATTTCATATAAGACTGTTTATAGTTATGACACAGTTTGATGCTGTTCTTTTTTGGGCAGCTTTATCAATGAGCTACTGTAAAAAGTCCTCAAAATGGAGAGGTTTGAACAATAATCATTTACTATCCCTGTTCAAGGGTGTGTGGGTCAGCTGGGCAGTTCTGCTGATCTGAGCTAGGTTTCGCTGATACTGACTGTCTTGCTCATGTGTTTGTGACCAGCTAGCAGGTGGACCGAGACTGGCTGGTCTAGGATGGCCTTCCTGGCAGCTCAGGAGGTAGTCTGTTTTTTGCCTTGGGGTTATGCATCGAGTGGGCCACATCTTTTATCTTTCAACAGTCTATACTAGACTTGTTCCCATGTTGCAAGGGTCTAAGAAAACGCTGAGACCATAAGGCTTATTGAGGCCTCGCCTGGGATCTGGACCCACCTCACTTCCACCACATTTTATTGACCAAAGAAAACTACAGGGCCAGCTCACATTCAAGCAAAAAAGGAAATGGATTTCTGCTGTAAAGTCGCTTTGATTGCAGAGGGCACTGAGTCAGGGAAAAGTGAAGACCTGCTGCCATTTTTTAAGCCAAGCTACCCTATTTAACTTTTGCTCAGATTTGGCTTAGGAAAATAGTAAAGTGAATGTACCTTTCTTGAATTCACATGAAGTGATAGAGGAAAGCTGACATGCAGTTAAGAAACACACCCTTTGTAGTAGAAGTAATCTTGGATATGTTATTTCCATTTTCTATGTCTCAGTTTCCTTGTCTACAAAGGGTGTAGACAAGGAAATCAGGGGTCGAATAGGGTTAGGTTTTGCTGCAAATCCAAAGCTGGTGTGATGAAGCTGAAAACTCATCTGGGACACATATTCCTCCAAAGGAATATGCAAAGGGACCTGAATTTATTTGTATCAGATCGAGAAGCAATTTATGTTTGAGAACATTGCCAACAACAATAGAGCAATAAGTCAACAATTAGTCTAGCCAAACAACTGGGTGTGCTACCAACAGAAAGTCTGACAGTTTAACAGAAAGATCAGAGAAAGAGACAAAGAGAGTCCTGTCAAAAACACCTGCATCCCAGGGGGACTGTGCACATGCCCAAGTTTCTTAGAGAAAAACACAACAAAACTGATAAGCCTTTAGCAAGTCTCACCAAGAAAAAAGAGAGGAAAAAAAAAAAAAGAAAAGAGAAACACCAACTGCTAAATAAAGAATGAAAGAGAGGATGTTACTAATAACTTTTACAGATATAAAAATGATCACAAAACAATATTATGAAAAACTATATGCCAAAAAATTAGATAACCCAGATGAAATAGACAAATTCCTAGGAAAATACAAAGTATCAAAACTGACTCAAGAATAGGAAATCTGATTAGAAACCTATAATAAGACATTGAATTAGTAAGCATAATAATTCCCACAAAGAAAAGCCCAGGACCAGATAGTTTCAGTGATGAATTCTAGCAAAATTTTAAATACTTAATACTAGGGCTCCTGGGTGTCTCAGTTATTTAAGCATCTGCCTTTGGCTCAGGTCATTATCCCGGGGTCCAGGGATTGAGCATGGAGCCCAGTGTCTGGCACCCAGCTCAGGTGGGAGTCTGCTTCTGCCTCTCCCTCTGACCGTTCCCCCGCTCGTGCTCTTGCTTGCTCTCTCTCTCTCTCTCTCAAATGAATAAATAAAAAATCTTTAAAAAAACAAATAAAGGCTTAATACCAATTCTCCACAAAGTCTCTTAAAAACCGAAGGGAACATTTCTCAACTTAGTCCATGAGACCAGTAAAACTGGACAAAGATGTCATAAGGAAACTACAGCCAATCTCTTATGAGTAAAGACACAAAATCTTCAACAATATACTAAGCAAACTAAATCCAGCAACAACAACAACAAAAGGAATATACTCCATAACAAAATTGGATTTATCCTAGGAACACAAATTTAGCTTAATAATTAAAAATCAATTAATGTTATATACTTTATCAATGGAACCAAGGTCAAAAACAAACAAACAAAAAACAAAAACAAAAACAAAAAAAACCAACAAAACCCCCAAAAAACCCCATATAATTATTTCAACAAATGCACAAAAAGCATTTGACAAAACCCAAAACTCCTTTTTTACAAAAAACACTTAATAAACAAGGAAAGAAGGATTTTTTTTTTCCATGTGATTAAGGGCATCTACAATATACCCATAGCTAACATTATACTTAAAGGCAAGACTGAAAGCTTTTCCCCAAGATCAATAACAAGTCAAAAATGTCCATTTATGCCACTTTGATTTAACATTAAGCTTGTGGTTTTAGTCAGGGAAATTAAACCAGAAAAATAAATAAAAGGCATCCAATTTGTTTTCTTTTTTTCTCTTCAAATGAGGTATATATTTTTTTAATTTTTGAAAATTTTTACTTAAATTCCAGTTAGTTAACATACAGTGTAATATTAGTTTCAGGTGAATTTAATGATTCAACACTCAATACAACACCCAGGGCTCATCACAGTAAGTGCCATCCTTGATCCCCATCATCTATTTAACCCGTCCCCCCACCCATCTCCCCCCCGGTAACCGTGTTTGTTCTCTATAGTTTAGAGTGTGTTTCTTGGTTTGCCTCCCTTTTTTTTTTTTAAAGGCATTCAAATTGAAAGAAAAGTAAAACTACCTGTTTGCAGAAGGCATGATCTAATATATACAGAAAACTCAAAGAGTAAAAATATATACATTAAAGCTAATAAATGAGTTCAGCAACTTTGGAGGACATTGATCAATATATAAAAGTCAACTGGAAAAAATGTCAATTGGATTTTTATACAGTAACAATGAACTAAGTAAAAATAAGTTTAGAAATGAAGTTCCATTTACATTAAGATCAAAAAGAATAAAATACTTAGGAATAAATTTACTAAAGGAGTACAAAAGTTAGACTCTGAGAACTACAAAACATTGCTGAAAGATACTAAAGAAGACATAAATAAATGAAAACTCATTCCATGTTCATGGGTTGAAAGACTTAATGTTGTTAAAATGACAATACTCCCCAAATTGATCCAGACTCAATGTATTTCTTTTGTTTGTTAACTGGTTGTTTTTTTGTTTTTTATTTAAGTATAGTTGACATACTTTGTTACATTAGTTTCAAGTATACAACTTAGTGATTTGACAAATTTATACATTATACCATGTTTACCACAACGGTAGCTACAATCTGTCCTGTTACAGCACTACGGCAATATCACTGATCATATTTCTTACGCTGTAACTTTTACTCCTGAGACTTATTAATTCCATAACTGGGAGCCTGTATTTCCGACACCCCTTCATCCATTTTCCCCAACCTCCTGTACCCCTCCCCTCCAGCAATCATCTGGTTCTTCTCTGTATTTATAGGTCTGATTCTGCTTTTTGTTTATTCACTTTTTTTTTTTTTAAGATTTCACTTACAAATAGAGTTATATGTATTTGTCTTTCTCTGACTTTTTCACTTAGCATACCCTCCAGGTCCATCCGTGTTGTCTAAAATGGCATGATCTCAACATTTTTTATGGCTGCCTAAATATGCATTGTATATATATGCCACATTTTTCTTATCCTTTTGTCTATTGATGAACACATAGGTTTCTTCCAATCTTGGTGATTGTAAATAGTGCAGCAGTAAATATAGGAGTGTATATATCTTTTCAAATTAGTGTTTTCATTTTCATTGCTTTGTGTAAGTACCCAGCAGTAGAATTACTGGATCATATGGCATTTCCATTTTTAATTTTTAGAGGACCTCCATACCATTTTGGACAGTGGCTGTATCTATTTATATTCCTACCAGCAGTGTAAAAAAGTTCCTTTTTCTCCACATTTTCACCAGCACTTCTTATTTCTTGTCATTTTGATTTTAGCCATTCTAATGGGTATGGGACAATATCTTATTGCAGCTTTGATTTGCATTGCCCTGATGATTAGTGATGTTGAGGGTCTTTTCATGTGTCTGTTGGTGATCTGTTTGTCTTCTTTGGAAAAATTTCCAGTCAGGTCCTCTGCCAATTTTTTAATGAGATTGTTTGTTTCTTTTTGGTGTTGAGTTATATCAGTTCTTTATATTAGATGTTAATCCCTTATCAAATATATCATTTGAAGATATCCTCTCCCATTGGGTAGATTTTTTTGTTTTGTTTTGTTGATGGTTTGCTTTGCTGTGCAAAGCTTTTTATCTTGATGTAGTCCCAATAATTTATTTTTGCTTTTTGTTTCCCTTGCCTTAGAAGGCATATCTAGAAAAATGTTGCTACAGTCAATATCAGAGAAACTACTGCCTATGTTCTCTTCTAGGATTTTTATGGTTTCAGGTCTAACATGTAGGTCTTTAATCCATTTTGAGTTTGTTTTTGTGTATGGTGTAAGAAAGTGTCCAGTTTCATTCTCTTACATGTAGCTGTCCAGTTTTCCCCACACCATCTGTTGAAGGGACTTCTTTTCCCCATCGTATATTCTTGCCTTCTTTGTCATAGATTAACTGATCATATAAATTCAGGTTTATTTCTGGGTTTTCTATTCTGTTCCTTTAATCTCTATGTCTATTTTTATGTCAATATCATACTGTTTTGATTGCTATGGCTTTGCAGTATATCTTGAAAACTAGTATTGTGATATCTCCAGTTTTGTTCTTTCTCAGGATTGTTGTGGCTATTCATGGTCTTCTGTGGTTCCACACAAACTTTAGTATTACTTGTTCTTGTTTTGTGTAAAATGCTATTAGTATTGTAATAGGGATTGTATTGAATCTGCTGACTGCTTTGGGTAATATGGGTATTTTAACAATATTAACTCAATGCAATTCTTTTCAAAATCCAAGCTGGCTTTTTTTCTCAGAAATTGATAAGATGAACCCAATATTTATATGAAAATTCAAGGGACCTAGAGTAGGCAAAACAATCATGGAAAATCTTCCTTGAAAAGGAAGAACAGAGTTGGAGAACTCATACCAACTTAAAAACTTACTACAAAGCTAGTAATCAAGACAGTATGTACTGGCATAAGAATAAATATGTAGAACAATGAAATTGAAATGAGTATCCAGAAATAACCTCTAACATTTATAGTAAATTGATTTTCTACAGTGGGACAAGGAAAATTCAAGGAGGTAAAAATAATCTTTTCAACAAATGGTGCTGGGACAACTTTGGATCCATGTGCAAAAGAGTGAGGTTGGATTCCTTCCTCATACCATACACAAAAATTAAATCTGAATGGATCACAGACCTAAATGCAAGAGCTGAAACTATAAAATTTTTAAAAGAAAAATATGAGAGTAAGTGTCTGTGACTTCGTTAGGCAATGGGTCCTTAAATATGACACCAAAAGTACAAGCAAGAAGAAATAAATAGATAGTTTGGACTTCATCATAACTAAAACTTTTGTAGTTAACACAATCAAGAAAGAGAAAAGATAATAGCCCATAAAATGGGAGAAAATATTTGCAAATCATATATTCCATAAGGGACTTGAATCTAAATTATATAAAGAACTTAATAATAAAATAACAACAAAATTAAACATTGGGTACAAATTCTGAATACTCTTTTCTCCATAGATATAGAAATGACCAGTAAGAATATGCAAAGATGTTTAGCTATCAGAAAAATGCAAATTAAAACTTTATTGAAATACTACTTAATACCCACCAAAATGGCTAAAATAAAAGGCCAGACAATAACAAGTGTTGGCAAGGACATGGAGAAAAAAAGAATCCTCATACGCTACTTCTTCTGAAGACTAAGATTTCCTCCATGGTGAGGATACCTGATCTTATGAACTGAGATGCAAGGAAGGTCCTGGAAAGAGCAAGAAGTTTAAGAATCAGATAGTCCTAGGTACAAATTCAGGCTTTGCCAGCTATTACTTGTACCTTAGACATACCACCCCCAGGCCTCAGTTGCCTTGTCTATAAATGAAGACAACAATAACTACCCTGGAAAGTTGTTGGGAGAATTAAATAAAACATGGTTATAAAGTGCCTGGCCTATTGAAGGTACTTGAAAAATATCAACTTTCCTTCCTTTTGCATGGTAGAAAACTCAGCTACAGAATATAAGATGATATAGAGTACAAGAAAATATTTCTTCAAATTCACTAACTTAGACCCCAATCTACCACTCTGTTCCATACTGTCATACTCTCCTCTTTAAAAATTCACCGTGTATGCTCTCCCTATAATCTGGGGAAAGCATAATTTACCATCAGCATGATAGCATGTGATTTAGAAAATTGTGTTATTTGACTTAAAGGAGACAAGAAAACTCCCTACCACCACCCACTGCTGCTACCAAATAGCATCAACCCGCTGCTTCTGGATTTCAAAATAAATTGGGTGAAAAGGATAGAGAAAATTATTTGTCCAGGAAAAAAAAATTCAGCTTCGAACCTAGAAATGGTCCTAAAGCAGAATCTGATATAAAATCTTGTGAGTGCAGCCAAGGGCTACAAAGGAGAAATGCAAGGTGTTCCAGGAGATTATAGAGTCAGAGGATCTATCTCTGTCCAAATGGCTCTTAAAGTAGCTGCCTCACCATTTCTGCTTCCTTTCCACCTTCCTCCCCACCAAATGGTTTGAAACTGGCCTTTTTGAAGTTGGTCTTTTAAACAATCATTTGCTGTCTTTAAAAAGTTTTAAATGGCTGTCTCCGTAAAAGCGAAATCAATATTCTTTCAGTCCAGGCTTTTAGCAGATAATGTCTCCCCATAAATCATGGGCATAATGACACCAGAAAATTCATTATCTCATTACATTTACATATGATGCGCCACATTGTTCTGAGGTGAAGGTTATCTTCCCTGCCTGGGATTCCATCCAGAAACAAATAAAAGACCTAGGAACCTGATGATTTCATGGTCCGTTTATAGAAGCTGTTGTGGATCAGTTTTCTGTCTGTCAGCTACTTTTTCTTTACAGTCCTTCTGTGCACACTGCAGGGATATATCCTTCCAGCACAAGAATTTCAATAACCTGTAAAACTTTAATTGTTGAAGAGGTGCCCATCTAGGTTGAAGATGTTCTCTGTACTCTGGGCTTCTTTTTATATCAGTGCCAGGTCCCAGGTTATCAGTATAACCATCATGTATTTATTGAGCTCCTACTAAGTTGGTAGTTTGGTGCAGGGTTCTGGGGATACACATGGAAATAAAGATAAACATGGTTTGCTCTCATTGGGCTTACCATCACATGGGGGCACATGATCAAAGAACTCCTTCCAAATAATCATGCCATCTTTGTTAGTAGTAACAAAGAATGTTATCAGTGAAGGAATCTCTTACCTGGTCTGGTGGGGTATAGATTATGGAAGGTAGCTCTCAGGGTGATGTTTAAGGCAAGACCTAAAGTTTAGGTTTTGGAATTGAGCATTTCAGATGGAGGGAACATTATACTGCTCAATAAATAGTTGAAGGGATGAATGAACAAAAGAAGAAGAAGAACAACAAAAGGGAGTGATTAGATAAGTAGTTCAGATCATGGTTCAAATTTTGAGGCCCTATCTTCACCTAGTCAAGGAGGGTAGCATTAGTGAGCTACCAGTGAAGACCAGTTTATCTCTCTATATATCTATCTCCCTATCTATCTAAAGTTTGGGCATCAACATGGGGCCCAGACTTGTGACCCTGAGATCAAGGCCCTGAGATTAAGACATAAGCTGAGATCAAGGGTCAGACACCCAGCCAACTGTGCCACCCAGACACCCCTAAGAAGACCTGTTTAGACCCTTGGCATTACCCCTTCACCATAAACTCTTACTATTTGTACACTCTGCTGGAATCCTGACCTGGGTAAAGACTTTGAAGAAAACAGACCTGAGTATGAATTTCAGATTTATCCCTTATGGTTAACTTGTTCCAAGCTTTCCTTGGGCAAGTTACTCTCTGAATCGCAATTTCTTCAAGTTAAGAATGTAAATCAAAATATCCTCTTAAGCCTTCTGTGAAGATTAGAACAGATGATGTATGTCAAAGCAGAAAAATACAGGGGTTAAGAAGCTAGGTTGAGTCCCTTAGCATATTGTGCTTGAATCCCTGCTGGGCCACTACTTGGCCATGAGACCTTGGGCAAGTTACAAATAATTATGCTACAACACAACATATGTGTTTCTGAAAATCACTGTGCTTTGCAAAATTGGGTAATAAAAACCACAGAGTTTATGGGGAAAATGAGACTAGGGATACAAAACACAAAAACTTGTATTCTTAGGAATCTCAGTGGTAGATTTCAGTTGTTAAGTAGCTGGGAAATACATAAATATAACAATAAATATTGCACTTAACCTTGAAAAAGGTCTCGTGTTTGCTTGTGGAAGTGGGTGTGGGAAGGGTTGCAACTTGTAGACATTTGTGAAGTGGTGGAAGCCAGGTTATCTGAAATAGGATAGAAAGTTGTAGCACCAGATGGGGATGGTGTGGCTTATAATACCATTGGTAACCTGAGGTGGATGGTGGATGTTCATGTTTGTGTTTTGTACATTTCCATGGGGTCCATGGAACATAGTTTCAACCTCACAGGGTTGTTGTGATCATAATGACACAAGATAATTCTGTATAAAGTATCTAGTTCTAGGCCTGACACAGATTTGTGGTACCTTTTCTCTAAGCATTTAATTTCATTTTATGTTAAATTTGATTCGGAGAGTTTTGGTAAAGGACATGTGTCACTTCTTGGTGACTAAGGGATGCACCTTGTTGCACAGAGCTTGACAGAGGTATGCTCCTCTTCACTCCTGATACATGCACCAAGTGTCCTACTCCTTTTTCTCGAACAAACAGCATTGAGGAATGAGCTGAAGGTCCCATCTTCACCAGGAAGAAGAAGGGAGAAGAAAAGGCATCAGTGGCTCTATAGACTCAGGGAAGGGACAAGGACCAAAAGATGAATGTTCCATAGAACATTAGTCATGGCCTCAGATCCAGGTGTCTCTGCACATGGTGTTGGCTTGGTCACATAAACTCTCGGTAGCTGTAATCCATTTCTTGGTGACTTTCCAAACTGAGCCTGAATTCTAGGTCTCTCTATTACTGATTGCAGTTGGCCCAGCCCGCCATGAAACCCATATAGGTAATTTCATCTTTCATCTGCCTTCCTTTGGTTAGCTGCAAACAAGCAGCTGAGAACAGATGTGAGAGAACAGGCATGACTCAGAGGGTTTAGGTGGCTGAGCTGGAACTGGAAAACACAGACAATGGGCTTGTATGAGGTGCATTTGTGTTGCTTGCAGGAATCTCATGAGGCATCAGTGCAGGCATCTTTGTGGGTTCTCCTTGTGTTATTTGGTTGCAGCTGAATCACTTAAAACTCCTGAGTCATATACTCTGTTTCCTTCCCAAGGGTTTCCACCCCACCTGTGTGTTTAGGGGCACAGTGCTCCCTCCTTCTCAGCATCCATCCCCAGAATACTCTCTCTTATTTGAAACATTCCACTTTCCTTTCAAGGGTGACCATAACCCCCACACCTCCACTACCACCTTCCATCACCACTCTGGCTCTGAACTATCAAATATACCATTATTATGAACTCCTTGGTGCTTCATTCTGTTTGTCCCTGTGACCTCCAGCTTTCTGATCATACTGTTTTATTGTACCCACATTTCCTATCACCCGAACACAGAACAGAAGGATGGGAATATTCAGAGTACAGACTTTGGAGGAAGATGGAGCAAGCCTGGAATTCTTCTTCTGCTGCTTATAAGTGGAAAGATAATTTACTTCTCTAAGCTTTAGTTTTCTTGTCTCCAGAAATGGGAAAACTGGTACCTGCCTTCTTGGGGTGGCTATATGCATTAAATGAGATAATATGTGTAACACTTAGCACAGTGCCTGGCATAGATTAAATACTTCAAAACTGTAGCTCTCGTATTATTAGGAGGTTTAACTTCTTGTGATCAATGACAATATCCCCATGGAGCTAAATCCATACAGTAGGAATATTTACCAAATGAATTATCATTTTCATTAATTTTGAATGTTCTAGTCAGTATATATATTTCAGTCAATATATATTTATATGAATGTTTCTTTCATTCATTCTTATGAATTATTCAATATGTGTCAGGCTCAAGCAACAAAAAGGGGAGTAGGAGTAAATAGGAGAGACAGTGCCCTCCTTGGAGTTTCCAACTCAGCAGAAGAATGGATTGCAGGGAATTACCCACTCTTGATTTTTCCCCCTTGGATGTTGTCTCCTGAAGGACTTTGACATAAATTTTTTTTTTAATTTTTAGAATTTTTTTTTAAGATTTTATTTATTTATTTAGTCAGAGAGAGAGTACGAGCACAAGCAGGCAAAGTGGCAGGCAGAGGCAAAGAGAGAAGCAGGCTCCCCACTGAGGAAGGAGCCCAATGCAGGATTCCGTCCTAGGACCCTCAGATCATGATCTGAGCCGAAGGCAGTGGCTTAACCAACTGAGCCACCCAGGTGTTCCAACATGAATTTTTTTAAGTGTATGTATTTGAGTACTTTGGGGAATGAAATATAGATTTTGACTAGCAAAATGATGCATCACATAGAAAAAACATGGATGGAATAATGAGCAAATGCCAGTGAAACCATGAAACAAAGGAGAGAGTACCACTAAAGGTCAACTGCCAAAATGATTCTACTCTTTGACTTTGGTTTTCATGAGATTTATGATCTGTAAGATTTTTTTGGTTGTACTTGGAGGCCACCTTACCATTTTGACTGGATTCCTATTTAATATAAAGTCCTATTTATATTCATCCAAGAAACATGGATGAATGGTTTCATGAGAAGGAATTAGCTTATATTATACAGAGTGGTGTTTCTTAACGCATAGATTCCAGGCAACAGCACCCAGCATTGGTTTTTTCTTTTGTCTGTTTTATTTTGTTTTTAACAAGTATCTTTAGTTGATTCTGACACAAGCAATATACACAGACCATGATTTAGGATATACTGGTTTGGTTTCTGGAAGAAAGGTTGATGGATTGGTTTCTCTTTCTCTCTCTCTCTTTTTTTTTTCTTTTTTCTTACTTTCTTTTTTTTATTAACACATAATGTATTATTTTCTTTGGGGTACAGGTCTGTGAATCATCAGTCTTACACAATTCACAACATTCACCATAGCACATACCATCCCCAATAGCCATAACCCAGCTACCCTATCCTTACCCTGCTCCCCAGCAACCCTCAGTTTGTTTCCTGAGATTAAGAGTCTCTTATGGTTTGTCTCTCTCTCCAGTCCTATCTTTTTTTTTTTTTAAGATTTTATTTATTTGGGGTGCCTGGGTGGCTCAGTGGGTTAAAGCCTCTGCCTTTGGCTTGGGTCATGATCCTGGGGTCCTGGGATCAAGCCCCACATCGGGCTCTCTGCTCCATGGGGAGCCTGCTTCCTCCTCTCTCTCTCTCTCTCTCTGCCTACCTGTGATCTTTGTCTGTCAAATAAGTAAATAAGATCTTTAAAAAAATAAAAAAAAAGATTTTATTTATTTATTTGACAGACAGAGATCACAAGTAGGCAGAGAGGCAGGCAGAGAGAGAGAGGGAGAATCAGGCTCCCCACTGAGCAGAGAGACCAATGTGGGGCTCCATCCCAGGACCCTGGGATCATGACCTGAGCTGAAGGCAGAGGTTTTAACCCACTGAGACACCCAGGCGCCCCTCCCCAGTCCTATCTTGTTCCCTTTTTGCTCTCCCTGCCCCCCACGACCCTCTGCCCTGCCTCTCAAATTTCTCATATCAGAGAGATTGTATGATAATTGTCTTTCTCTAACTGAGTTATTTTATTTAGCATAATACCCTCTAGTTCCATCCACATTGTTTTAAATGGCAAGATTTTGTTTGTTTTGATGGCTGTATAGTATTCCATTGTATGTATGTATATGTGTGTGTGTGTGTGTGTGTGTGTGTGTGTGTATACACACACCACATCTTCTTTATCCATTCATCTGTCGATGGACATCTAGGTTCTTTCCATACTTTGGTTATTGTGGACATTGCTGCTATAAACATTTGGGTGCATGTGCTCCTTTGGATCATTACATTTGTATCTTTAGGGTAAATACCCAGTAGCGCAATTGCTGGGTCATGTAGGGTAACTCTATATTCAACTTTTTGAAGAACCTCCATACTGTTTTCCAGAGTGGCTGCACCAGCATACAGTCCCAACAACAGTGTGAGAGGGTTCTCCTTTCTCTGCATCCTCGCCAATATCTGTCATTTCCTGGCTGCTTAATTTTAGCCATTCTGACTGGTGTGAGGTGTTATCTCACTGTGATTTTGATTTGTATTTCCCTGATGCCGAGTCATGTTGAGCACTTTCTCATGTGTCTGTTGGCCATTTGGAGGTCTTCTTTGCAGAAATGTCTGTTCATGTCTTCTGCCCATTTCTTGATTGGATTCTTGTTCTTTGGGTGTTGAGTTTGAGAAGTTCTTTATAGATTTTGGATACTAACCCTTTATCTGATATGTCATTTGCAAATATCTTCTTCCATTCTGTTGGTTGTCTTTGGTTTTGTTGACTGTTTCCTTTGCTGTGCAAAAAGTCTTGATCTTGATGAAGTCCCAATAGTTCATTTTTATCCTTGTTTCCCTTGCCTTTGGTGATGTTTTTAGGAAGAAGTCACTGTGGCTGAGGTCAAAGAGGTTGCTACCTGTGTTCTCCTCAAGGATTTTGATGGATTCCTGTCCAACATTGAGGTCTTTCATCCATGTTGAGACTATTTTTGTGTGTGGTATAAGGAAAGGGTCCAGTTTCATTCTTCTGCATGTGGCTGTCCAATTTTCCCAACACCATTTGTTGAAGAGACTGTCTTTTTTCCATTGGACATTTTCCTCTACTTTGTTGAAGATTAATTGACTATACAGTTGAGGGTCCATTTCTGGGCTCTATTCTGTTCCATTGATTTATGTGTCTGTTTTTGTGCCAGTACCATACTGTCTTGATGATGACAGCTCTGTAATTGAGTTGAGGTCTGGAATTGTGAGGCCACCAACTTTGTTTTTCTTTTTTAACATTCTTCTAGTTTTCAGGGTCTTTTCTGGTTCCATATACATGTTAGGATTATTTGTTCCATTTCTTTGGGGAAAAATGATGGTATTTTGATAGGGACTGCATTAAATGTGTAGATTGCTTTAGGTAGCATAGACATTTTCACAATATTTGTTCTTCCAATCCATAAGCTTGGAAAGTTTTTCAATTTTTTGGTGTCATCCTCAATTTCTTTCATGAATACTTTATAGTTTTCTGAGTACAGATTCTTTGCCTCTTTGGTTAGGATTATTCCTAGGTATCTTAGGGTTTTGGGTGCAATTGAAAATGGGATTGACTCCTTAATTCCTCGTTCTTCTGTCTTGCTATTGGTGTATAGAAATGCAACTAATTTGGAGTGGAGTCTTTGGGTTTTCCACATAAAGTATCATATCATCTGCAAAGAGTGAGAGTTTGATTTCTTTGCTGAGTTTGGAAGTTTTCCTTCCACTTAAATTTTTTAACAGTTTCAGGAGAATAGGTATTAATTCTTCTTTAAATGTTTGGTAGAAACCCCCCCCCCCCCCGGGAAGTCGTCTGGCCCTGGGTTCTTGTTTCTTGGGAGATTTTTGATGACTGCTTCAATCTCCTTACTGGTTATGGGTCTGTTCAGGTTTCTTATTTCTTCCTGGTTCAATTTTGGTAGTTTATATGCCTCTAGGAATGCATCCATTTCTTCCAGATTGTCAAATTTGCTGGTGTATAGTTGCTTGTGATATGTTCTTATAACTGTTTGTAGTTTTTGGTGTTGATTGTGATTTCTTCTCTTTCATTAATGATTTTATTAATTTGGGTCCTTTTTCTTTTCTTTTTGATTAGTCTGGTCAAGGGTTTATCAATCTTTTTAATTCTTTCAAAGAACCAGCTCCTAGTTTCTTTGATCTGTTCTACTGTTCTTTTGGTTTCTATTTCATTGATTTCTGCTCTGATCCTTATTATGTCTTTTCTCCTGCTGGGTTTAGGCTTTCTTTGCTGTTCTTTCTCCAGATCCTGTAGGTGTAGGGTTAAGTCATGTACTTGAGACCTTTCTTGTTCCTTGAGAAAGGCTTGCATGGCTATATACTTTCCTCTCAGGACTGCCTTTGCTGTTTCCCAAAGATTTTGAACAGTTGTGCTTTCATTTTCATTTGTTTCCATGATTTTTTAAACAATTCTTCTTTAACTCCCTGGTTGACCCATTCATTCTTTAGTGGAATGCCCTTTAGCCTCCATGTATTTGAGTTCTTTCCGACTTTCCTCTTATGGTTGAGTTCTAGTTTCAAAGCATTGTGGTCTGAAAGTATGCAGGGAATGGTCCCAATCTTTGGTACCAGTTGAGACATGCTTTGTGACCTAAGATGTGATCTATTCTGGAGAATGTTCTATGTATACTGGAGAAGAATGTGTATTCTGTTGCTTTGGGATGGAATGTTCTAAATATATCTATTATGTCCATCTTGTCCATTATATCATTTAAAGCCTTTATTTCCTTGTTGATCTTTTGCTTAGATGATCTGTCCATTTCAGCGAGGGAGGTGTTAAAGTCCCCTACTGTTATTGTATTATTATTGATGTGTTTCTTTGATTTTGTTATTAATTGGTTTATATAGTTGGCTGTTTCCAATTTAGGGACATAGATACTTAAAATTATTAGATCTTCTTGTTGGACAGACCCTTTAAGTATGATACAGTGTCCTTCCTGATCTGTTATTATAGCCTTTGGCTTAAAATTGAATTTGTCTGATACAATGATTGTCACCCCAGCTTTCTTTTGATGTCCATTAGCATGGCAAGTTGTTTTCCATCCCCTCATTTTAAATCTGGAGGTGTCTTTGGGTCTAAAATGAGTTTCTTGCAGACAGCATATGGATGGGTCTTATTTTTTTATCCATTCTGATACCCTGTGTCTCTTGATTGGGACATTTAGCCCATTTACATTCAGAATAACTATTGAAAGATATGAATTTAGTGCCATTGTATTGCCTATAAGGTGACTATTAGTGTATATTGTCTCTGTTCCTTTCTGGTTTGTTACTTTTAAACTCTCTCTTTGCTTAGAGGACGCCTTTCAATATTTCCTGGAAGTTTACTTTGGTGTTTGGAAATTTTTTAATTTTTTTTTTGTCCTGGAAGCTTTTATTCACTCCTTCTATTTTCAATGACAGCCTAGCTGGATATAGTGTTCTTGGCTGCATATTTTTCTCGTTTAGTGCTCTGAATATGTCATGGCATTCCTTTCTGGCCTGCCAGAGCTCTGTGGATAGGTCTGCCTGCAATCTAATATTTCTAGCATTGTATGTTACAGACCTCTTGTCCTGAGCTGCTTTCAGGATTTTTTTCTTTGTCACTGAGACTTTTAAGTTTTACTATTAGATGACAGTGTGTTGACCTATTTTTATTGGTTTTGAGGGGAATTCTCTGAGACTCCTGGATTTTGATGCTTGTTCCCTTTGCCAAATTAAGAAAATTCTCTGCTATAATTTGCTCCAATATACCTTCTGCTCCCCTCTCTCTTTTTTCTTCTGGGATCCTAATTATTCTAATATTGTTTCATCTATGGTATCATGTACCTCTCAGATTCTCCCGTCATGGTCCCGTAGTTGTTTATCTCTCTTTTTCTCAGCTTCTTTATTCTCCCTCATTTGGTCTTCTATATCACTAATTCTCTCTTCTGCCTCATTTATCCTAGCAGTAAGAGTCTCAATTTTTTATTGCACTTCATTAATAGCTTTTTTAAAATTTCAATTTGATTAGATTTTAGTTCTTTTATTTCTCTAGAAAGGGACTCTATAATATCTTCCGTGTTTTTTTTTTTTTTTTTTTTTTGAGCCCAGCTAGCATCTTGATAATCAGTATTCTGAACTTTGGATCTGAATCTTACTAATGTCCATATTGATTCGGTCCCTAGCTGTTCAGTACTGCCTCTTGTACTTTTTTTTTTTTTTGAGGTGAGCTTTTCTGCAATGTCATTTTATGCAGATAAGAATAAATAAATGAGAGGACAAAATACTAAAAGTGTAGCAAGGACTTCAGAAAAATATACACTAGCCAAATCAAAAGAACCTGAAACCAGGGTGGTGGGGGGTAGAAGAAAGGAGAGAGGGGGAAAAAAGAAAAAAAAAATATATATATAATTGGACTGGTGAAAGAACAGTGCCACACACTTGATTTTGGGTTTATTTTGTTCTGTTAGAAGAAACTGCCTCCCAAAATTTTAAAGAAAGAAAAACTTATATATATACACAAATAAGGGTAAACACAATGAAGGGATGGAATATGACTGTAAAGATAAAAATTAAAAGGGATTCTAAAAAAGGAATTGATAAGAAGTTGGTTAAAAAAATTAAAAAATGGGGCACTTGGGTGGCTCAGTGGGTCAAAGCCTCTGCCTTCAGCTCAGGTCATGATCTCAGGGTCCTGGGATCAAGCCCTGCATCAGAGTCTCTGCTCAGCAGGGACCCTGCTTCCCCTCCTCTCTCTGTCTGCATCTCTGCCTACTTGTGATCTCTGTCTGTCAAATATATAAATGAAATCTTTAAAAAAAAATAAAAATAAAAAAATAAAAAATTAAAAGAAAGGAAAGAATGTGATCAGGCTGGAGACTAAAACAAATCTACGTGCTATATTTAGGCTATGTTTTGATCTGTTAGAAGAAACTATATCCCAAAGCTTTAAAGAAAGAGAAACCTATATGTATACAAAAATATAAGGCTAAATACAATGAAGGGATAGAATATAACAATGGAAATTAAAAAATGATCTTTAAAAAGGTATTGATAAAATAGTTAAAAAACATTAAAATAAGAAAGAGAAAACATTTTAAAGAATAGAATAAAAAATAAAATTAAAAAAAATTTAACTTTGAAAGAGTAAAGAAAAAAGCCATGAATTCTATGTGTTGCATTCCCCTAGCTCTGGAGTTCCACAGTTATTTATTGGTGAACTTGGTCTTGGCTGGATGTTCTTGCTGATCTTCTGGGGGAGGGGCCTGTTGCAATGATTCTCAAATGTCTTTGCCCGAGGCGGAATGGCACCGTGCTTGCCAGAGGCTATGCTAAGTAATCTGCTTGGGTTCACTCTCGGGAGCTTTTGTTCCCTGAATACTTTCTGTAGAGCTTTGGAGGACAGGAATGGTGGACTCCCAATCTCCGGCCCCATAGGAGCCAAGAGCTCAAGGCCCCACTCCTCAGTGCACCCTCAGAGAAAAGCAGTCAATCCCTCCCGTCTCCCTGGTCTCTGGCCACACTCTGTGGTCACCCAGCTTGTGACTGAGCATTTCTATTTCTGGTGCATGGCCCCATTTGGAGTCTCCAAACCCAGCAGATTCTTGCAGCGCTCCCACGCCACTCCTCCTGGAGGAAGAAGAAGGTGGTCTCCATGGATCTGCCACTTGTGGGGTCCCTGCTTGAAGAGTGGAGGCCTAACTATGCATCGGATCATGGTTTAAGGTAACCACAAGCTGAGAGCCCCCTCCTTGGCTCCATCTCTGCAGCCAGATTCCCTGCTCCAATACCTGGGAGCTCTGCCACACTCAGACACCCTTAGTCTTTCTGTGATCCCACCAGTCCTAAGACCACACTGTCTTAGTGAGGGCCGCACCCACTGCTTATCCTCTGGAGCGACGTCCCTCAGTGCAGCAGATTTCTAAAAGTTCTGATTTTGTGCTCTGCTGCTCTACTGCTTGCGAGGAGCCGGCCCCTCCCCCTGCGGTCTATCTTCCCATATATCACATCAGATTCACTTCTCTGCACATCCTGCCTTCCAGAAAATGGTCACTTTTCTGTTCCTAGAATTGATGTTCTTCTTCTCTTTGCTCTCCTGTTGAGTTTGTAGGTGTACAGGATGGTTTGATAACTATCTAGCTGAATTCCTGGGACCTGATTTTATTAGGTTCCTACTCCTCCACCATCTTGCTCCTCCTTGGTCTGAGAACTACAGAAATAAGTTCAAAATGAGAAAGAGTGCCAGGCCCTGGGAATAGGAATTAGGGGGAATTTGTACTACGGAAATAACATTCAGATGAATAAAAACTTGGAAATTTTGAGTTATAGCCTGGATTGCTCCAAGTTTGCATTTTCACAAATCCAAAAAGTATAAAATCCACTTGTCAAGACTTTTAGTGTTATTAACTCAGCCTCAGTCCACAAATGCCTCTATAGAACTGTGTTAATAGAAGTACTAAAAAAAAAAAAAAGGAAAAAAGTGCTTTTAAGGAATATACAGTTGATTTAGAGGGATAAGACACATTCATAGGAAACTTTTGAATATCAGCATGGGCTACCATATGATTACTCATTTATGTGTACCCTAGAAATAATCAATGTATTAGGAATTCAGAAGCAGGAGAGATCTGGTCCAGCTAGAGGAGTTAGTGGCAGGTCGGATCTAAGGGAATGAATTTACTGAGTTCTAAAAGGGATGGAAGATGTATCTAGGAAGAAGAGAGAACAAACACCAGGAGGCTTTTTGGAAATTTGTGTGGATGATTGTCATAAGTTGGGGTTGCTGCTGGGATTTACTGGGTGGAATCTGAAGGTGCTAGGCATCATACAATGTGTGAGATGGACACACAAAATAGGAAATGTTCTTGAGTCCCATATGACTTCAGATACCCAGCTGGACATTCATTCGGTTGAAAAAACCTGCCGATGATTATCTTAGGTCAAACCCAGACTAGATAGATGATAGATGATAGATAGATAGGTAGGAAGGTAGATGGTTTAATATCATTGCCTTTTCCAAGATTGCATCTACAAAGAAGATTCTAATTGAACTACCTTCAGAGTTTTCCCAAGCATCGTACACCATTTCGGAAAATCATATCACCAATGACAATGCCGCTTGTGAAAATTTAGGATTAAGTGTTAGTTTGAGTTTCTAGCTGTCACATTCATGAGAATTCTATGCATGTGAATGTTCTTATTCAGTTCTCATTTCAAAATGTTCAATGGAAAGGGAAAGAACAGACACATTCTGTGAGTACTCTAACCTTTCTTAGATCCAAAATGATTTAATGTAAGTAGATGAAGTGTCAATATGTCTTTAGCATAATCATGCCTGAGCACTTATATTTGAAAATGTGTTATTTTATTATTAGTCCTTATTTCTTTATTTCTTTTTCATATTACAGTGAAGTCATCATGTTAATATTTTTCCAGTTGTATGTGTGGGTTGGTTATGTTGTCACATATTTATAATAGGGAATGTAGAGTTTGAGAAACATAAAAACCGCAAGATTAGCCTTAATCTTAGTCTTAATCAAACCTGAGAATTACTAAAGATATGTTTCCTTAAATTCACTAGGAGTGGGAGTCAGGGGCTGGGATGGGCATGGAATGGGGGTGAAATTTGTTCACCTTTTGATCTTACTTTCCTCGTGCCAAGATTAAGTTTGCTCAGATGCATCATTTTTTAGTTATCAGTCTTAACAAGAGGTAGATAGGTCCTTAAATATTTTTTGCAATATTTAAATGTCTTATATCAGATACGGATGTTTACAGAATAACAGACTTGACCAAGAAAATGACTCTTATATGACTTCTTTATCAGCATTTTCAGTGGATCAAAATGTTTTCCTCATGTTCAGAAACCACAGCATCAGAGGGGTCTCCCCTGAGATTTATCTGAATAAGCCATTTTAGTGATAAGTAAAGAACACAACCCAATAGCCTTTTTTTCCCCCCCCAGTTTATGTTCTTAAGCTCACTGGAGTTTCTTTTTCTTCTTTTTACAAACTAAGTAATGCTTCCTCCACCCCCTGACAGATGGTTGACACTTCCCAGAACTCTGTACTTCTCCAGAAACTACTCCTCAGGCAAGTCTGAGGACCACTTAAACCAAACTTTGGCAAGAAGAAGGAATCTTGTTTCCTCAAGGACATAATGAAATAGCAAGGCCTGTGAGTAAAGCCTGTAACAGTTGGGGCTAGAAATTGTTCATAAATGTGGTTAGAGAATTGGTGTCAGAAAATCCGAGGCCTAGTTTCCCAGTATCTGAGGAGGGCAGAATGTATCACAGGGGTTTATGAAAGTCTACTAAGACAATATAAACTTACTGCATTAATTACAAAACAAATAGGTTTTCATGTCACTTTAAGAAACAGAAGAATGAAGTCATAAAATCGATAGTGATTGGTTATGGAGACATGAGTTGTGTATTGCTGTTAGGTGTCTAATAAAAGAATCAGCTAGACTCAGTCCCAAAGATCCCTTGATTATTATTTGAGATGAGGTTTTATCATGAGGCATAAATAACCAATGCAGTGCTCATTTTGTGCTGGGCCAGCCAGATGCCATGTTGGCTCTTCTTGGGCCTGCAATATCTTGTAAGGAGAGGTTGCTTATACCACAAATGGAATGCAAAAAATCAATGAATAAAACTGATTGACAGTGAGCACGTGGTTTTGACTGGTCGGAGGAAAACAGTCATTTTCACCTAGGAAATGCTTTTCATAATGTGATATCCCAGAGTCATTTTAGGGTGGCTTCCTGCTGCTGAGTACATGAAAAAGACTAACTCACTTTCGTTTGGGTTTTGGTTTTCTTTCTTTTTTTTTTTAATTCTCCAAAAACTTAAAAATTTTTTTTAATTTTATTTTTTAAATTAGAATATAGTTGACATATATTTGTTTCAGATGTGTGACTTGACAATTACATACATTACAAAGTGCTCACCATGATAAGTGTAGTTACCATCTGTCACCATACAATGTTATTATAATATTATAATGCCACAATAAACATAGGAGTGCATATATATATTTTTCAACTTGTGTCCAAAAAGGTTTTGTTTAAATCAGATCTGGGCTTGGTTGGAGGTATGACAGAACTGACAGAATTATTTCCAAGTCAGAATTTGAGGGGCGCCTGGGTGGCTCAGTGGGTTAAAGCCTCTGCCTTCAGCTCAGGTCATGGTCTCAGGGTCCTGGGATCAAGCCCCGCGTCGGGCTCTCTGCTTGGCGGGGAGCCTGTTTCCTCCTCTCTCTCTCTCTCTGCCTACTTGTGATCTCTCTCTCTCTGTCAAATAAATAAATAAAATCTTTAAAAAAAAAGGAGAGAATTTGATATATTTATCACTATAACTTTGATATCATTATTAGTCTGCAGTGTCTAATATCTTATGTATATAGCATTCTTTACTATTTTTTTAAATTTAATTTTATTTTTTCAGTGTTCCAAGATTCATTGTTTAAGCTCCACACCCAGTGCTCCAAGAAATACGTGCCCTCCTTAATACCCCCAACGAGGATCACCCATCCCCCTCCCCGCTCCCTTCCAAAACCCTCAGTTTGTTTCTCAGTGCCCAAAGTCTCTCATGGTTCATCTCCTGCTCCGATTTACCCCAATTCACTTTTCCTTTCCTTCTTCTAATGGAGAAAGCGTTACCCTCTTACACTGTTGGTGGGAATGCAAGTTGGTGCAGCCACTTTGGAAAACAGTGTGGAGATTCCTTAAAAAATTAAAAATAGAGCTACCCTATGACCCTGCAATTGTACTACTGGGTATTTACCCCAAAGATACAGATGTAGTGAAAAGAAGGACTGCATGTACCCCGATGTTCATAGCAGCAATGGCCACAGTCACCAAACTGTGGAAAAGCCAAGATGTTCTTCAACAGATGAATGGATAAAGAAGATATGGTCCATCTATTCAATGGAGTATTATGTCTCCATCAGAAGGGATGAATACCCAACTTTGTATCAACATGGACAGAACGGGAGGAGATTTTGCTGAGTAAAATAAGTCACTTACTTATGGATCATAAGGAATAACATGGAGGACATTAGGAGAAGGAAAGGAAATGAGATTTGGGGGAAATTGGAGGAGGAGACGAACCATGAGAGACTGTGGACTCTAGGTTTTGGTTTTCTAGGAAGTCGTTTGGCATCATGTAAACACTGGCTAACATTTCAACTGGGCAATAGTCAACAGTATGGTTGTCTTTAAGAGCTTGGGCTTCTCGGGCTTAATAGACGTGGATTTGAAATCACAGGCTTGGGAAAGTGAATGTAAGAGCAACAGCAATGAAAACATTTTATTTTGAAAAATATTAAACATAAAATTAGAGAAAATAGGGCAATAAACTCTCATGTACATCACCCTACTTCAGAGAGTACCAACATTTTGAGCAAGTTGCTCAACCATAGTTTCAGAAGTAAAATGAGAATAAGAATTTTCATGTCCAAGAGATCTTATATGGACTATAAAAGCAATAGCACTTATGACTTTTTGGCATAGAGGCTGGCATAAAATAAATGCTTTGAAAAGATTATTCACATTTAAACCAAGGATATCCTTGGGGTAAAGGCACTACAACCTGTGCTGAACAGAAAGTAGGATCTTTGTGTTTTTACTGGTGTTCAGAACCTCACAAAGTATATAGTCCCGAGGCATGAAAAGATGAGCTCTTTTATTAAAGAAGTTACTCCCCAAAAGTGCAGGAATCCAGCGCTTAGCTGACTAGGGTTGTTATCTCAGTGAAAGTTCCAAATGACTCCTGAATGGCAAAGAAATCTCCTTCGGGAGATGAGACCGTCCTTGAAATAACAATGGGTACAATAAAACAACAAGTTTATAGCTAGACAATCTTACCCCAAGGAAAGAATATTCTTTTTCCTTAGGTCTCTGAGCCACCAGTACCAGATGACCTCACAGTTAAGAACAGTCCTGCCATTTCCTCTTGGCTATTCTCACAGGCCTTTGTGGCAGTGAGTGAAAACATTCTTTTGGAGCCAGAAATAGTTGTTGCACTCAGGGTAGAATGAGAAACTTTTTGCTGAGCTTCAGGATTCAGGATGATTAATTTGCAGAAAACTCTTGAGGGCCAGCTAGATGGGGCTCCCCTGCTTGGAGAGGCAATCACCAAGACTAGTTTTAGAAGATGAAAAACGATCTGGGTACTCATGCTGTTTTGCAGAGCAGCTGATGATGATGATGTTGCTGTTGCTGTTGTTGTTGTTAAGAGAGAAAAGGTAGTTTCACACCTGATTTTTAGGAGCCATTATGATGTTCAAAGAATCAGTGGACAGCGTACACAGGTGTAGAATTTTTAAAATCCAGAACTAGTTTTTAAATTTTGGACTCCAAAGTAAGTTAATTTAAAAAGGGGAGGTATATCATAGAACGTCTGGTTTTAGGTCTCAGATCTGCCTCTTAAATTTGTGACCTTGGGCAAATTTCTTAATCTGTGCTAGCTTTAGTTTCCTGGTCTATTAAATGGGGATGATAATAGTGTCCTTTTCATGAGATTTTTACCAGGGTAAAAGAGATAACACACGTTAATGCATGCACATGGCTTTTAAATACTAAAGCTGAAGCTTTACATCATCATCATCATCATCATTACTTCTAGTATTTCCCTGAGTTAACTAGTGATGTTACAGGGTGGAGATATTTTTCTGAATGACTTTTCTGTTGCTCTTAACTTGGCATTAGGTGGATGATGAACTTGATGTGAAAATCTCCATGCATTAATTTTATGGTCCCCTTGTACCAAATTGCAGAAAATACGAGCATAAATCACACCTCTTCTCTTTGGCATCCAATCTGTTGACTCTACTTCTACTGTAAACAGTGAGTCAGTGTGGTATCCGGCAGGATGGGAGTTTAGAAACAACAAAGTCTCATTCTTTTGGTTTGATCCTAGCCTAGGGCCTATTACTGAGTTAAGTGTTCAGAACTGATTAGTTGAATGAATGAATGAATGAATGGTACACATTTTCAGTGTCCGTTCTGGTTCGTTCTGGTTCTTTTTCCCAGGGAAACATATTAGGCCATGCTTTGTTTTGTTTTTGTTTTTTCCCTTAATGTTTGTTTTATCTGCCTAACCTTAAATAAAGCCAGCCAGTTCACATAGTATATATTCTCCTTGTTTTCTAACTCATTACTTGTTGTTATTTAAATAGAAGCTAACCAGTAAAAACTTGGGTATATTTAATTTTAAAAAGCAACTTCAACAAACCCTTTTTTGGAAGAGTTTAATATTGGTCAGAGAAGACACAGTCCACAGTGAATGAACTTGAAAGCATAATGGATTTATAAGTTCTTTAAAGGGGCGAGTATAGAAAAGCCCAAATTCTTGGGATTTAAGGGTAACTTTCAGAAACCAAAGCCATCTTGTCAGCTTGCCCCTCATCATTCTTCTTTGTGTTTGGTTGGCCCACTGCAGTCACTATTGCAACGCATTTATTGCTAAATGTGAGTTAAGCATGTAAACTGAACAGTTTATCCTTTACAACCATATTTAAAGGTATGTATTCTTATGCTTATTTTATCCAAGAATTAAAAGTGAATCTCAGAGAGGTTGAGCATCTTGTCCAAGGTTATACAGCTGGTAAGTTGCAGAGCCAAATTGGCTCATGCACCTGGCTTTGAATCACAAACTTAAAATTTGCTATTGAGCAAGGACGGATTTGGGTCTGAAAAAAAAAAAGAAAAAATTCCCACATAGACTTTCAGACAGACTCCATGTGTAAATTAAAGGGCTTCTGTGGTCTTTTACTTTATATTTTCCTTTAACTTCCATGGACCTAATCAATATATCTTCCCTTGATTGTCTGTTCTCCAAAGATCACTGACTAATGAGAGAAGTAAGACCAGGATGTAGGACTTTGCACTTTTGAGATCTCCTTTAATGAAAACTAGGAGACAGGATAGCCTGCTCCGCATCTCTTTTCTCTCTCTTCACCAAATTAGCTCCCAACGTGGTCACCTCTACCTTCCTAAATCCAACAGACATTCCTCAGTCTTCAGTTTAGTTGACTTCTGAGCAAAGTTTGCACGATCACCTACAGCTGCCTCCTTTCCCTGGCTCCAGGGCACAATTTTTTCTGATTTTTATCCTAATACTCCTTGTTTCTCATGTGTTGGCTCACCTTCTCCCAGACATTATATGTTGGAGGTCCTATGCCCTCTCCTCTTTTTATTCTAATTTCTCTCCCTGGTGATCTCATCCACCCCCATAGTTTCATATCGCACATATTCTCAGATGACTCACAATTTTTATCTCCAGTCTTGATCTCAGCACTTAACTCCAGACCCATATATTAACTGTCTACTTGCCATCTTTTGAATGCTTCAAAGGGACCTCACACTCAGCAAGTCCAAGACTGAGCTCATGATCTTCTCCTCTAGGCCTGGTCTTTATCCAGAGTCTCTTTCAGTGAACAGTAGCCTGTCTCATTGCTAAAGTAGAAGCCAAGGAACTATTCTCTCCATTAACCCTCATATTCATTACCAAGTCCTATTGATTTCACCCTCCTGAATCTTTCTTGAATCTACTTCTGTCTCTACTGCCATCACCCAAGTCCAAGCCACAACTATCTCTTTTCTAAACAACTGCAACATACCTTCTGACCAGTCTACTTGCATCCATGCTGGCCTCCCTACAGCATTTTCTCCACCCTGCTACTAGTGCGATTTTCCCCCCATGCTTAGAATCCTTCAATAATTTTCTGTTCTCCTTAGCACATAATCAGAAATCTATCCCCTGGCCTACCAGATGCTGTGTAGTCTAGAGCAGTCATTCTCAAAATATAGTCTAAGAATGCATTAACATCATCCAGGTGTGTGTTTTCAAATACAAAGTCTTGGCTCCCACCCCAGATCTAAGAAACCAGAAACTCTGGGGTTGGGGTCTAGCAGACTGCATTTTAGTAAGTCCTCCAGATGATTATGATGTACATACTCAAGTTGGAGAACCACTGCTCTATAGTCTACCTACCTTTCTGGCTATATCTGGTATCTTGTTTTCATCATTCCAGCCTCTTGCATCTCCCCCCACCCCACCACCATTCCCTCCTCTAGCACCATGTTTCTTTCTACCACAGGACCTTTACACAGCCCTTTCCTCTTTCTTCCTTTCTTGAAAGCTCCTTCCTTTCCTCCTTCCCTGGTTAATGTCTACTTTTCTTTCAGGTCTCAGCTTAAGAAGGTTGAAGATGACTAATTCCTCCCAATACCATATACTGCTTCTGCATAACACTTAAAATAGGTTTTTTTTCCTAGTTTTTTTTTTGTCTAGTTATTGATTAATATCTATCTCTGCCACTAGACTATAAACTTCAAAGGAATTGGGACAGTATCTGGTTTTGCTTGTTACTGTCTGCAGTGTCTAGTACTAGGACAGAGCTTGTGCTCAGATAAATGAACTTTCAGTATCTGTAAACTGTTTGAGAGCACAGACCGACTGGAATTCTTATGGTCAGCTTTAGGTGCTGACATCTTATAAAATGGAATAGCTACATCATAGGTTTTCTGAGACAAATGAGTGTGGTATAGCATGGATAAAACCTAGGACAGGGCCAGGCGTACAAGTCCTTGATAAGTGTTAGCTCTGATCATTGTTGTAACTCCACTGTTATCATCCTTCCAGTTTCCAAAAACTGACTATAACTGGAGAATTCTAAACAAGAACATACATTTTAAAATTATAAGATAAAAATAATGCCTGTGTAATAACTCATTTTTTTTCACAAATATTATTTTTCTGCCAATATATTTGCTCTAGGAAATTCTTATTACCCCAGTCATTGGTTCTAATGCCACTCACTTATTTACTTAGGAAATAATTGGGGAGCACCCACATGTACCCACATGTACTAGGTTCTGGGGCTATGGTAGTGCCCAAGTTGGGTGTGGCCAATATAGCATTGACAGTCAAATGGGAAAAAGAGTATTAACCAGCCAGTGGAAAACAGCTCACGCCAGTGCCAATAAATGCTATGAAGAAGTACAAGGTCTTCCATATGTGTTTGAATTTAGGCGGCCAGGCTAAGTGGGGTGGGGGGCGGTATCCACCCCAAGCTCTCCTTTGGATCATAGGTTGAAGCTGTCTGAGCCCAAAGTAAACCAACCAATTGGAGTCCAACCAATTGGTGGCAGGGGATGCCCAACAAGTTAGTGAAGTAGATGTTTTTCTCCCCACTCTGAGTCCAACTGGTCTCTGTATGTGTTAATTCTGTGTTGTTCTTACAAACAGGGTTTCCATGAAAACCAGCCACAAGGGGAACAAAAGGGAAAGGCCAGCCAGGAAGCCTGCATTGTTAACGTGTTTCCCAGGTGCTTTATATGCACACTTTGCGGTTGAGAACTATTCCTTTTTAGGCTCTCTGCCTGATTTTTCTTTGGCTGGCTCTGATTTCTTTACCACCCTGAACACCTGGGGCCAAGGCTCCTTTTCATAGCAGTTTGAAAGCAACCCTTTCTCTTCCTCTTTACTCAGTTTGGTCCAGGTCTTAATCTTTGAACAGCATCAAACATTCATTGCCTTGGACAAAGCTGGGGTTGGAGGATCCAGCATTTTCAAAAGCAGGTCTTGCCTTACCACTGGTGATCCAGTGAGCCTGTCAGCAAGACTGTCTCTAAATCATCCAGGCTCAATTAGTTTATTTCAAAGAAATATCCAGGTGTTGTTTGACCTTCAAACATATGGACCGCGGGAGTAAATGAAAGGCTCGCCTGTTCCCATAATGCTGAGGGAACGGGATGGGATAATTCTTTTTCATATTCTCTGAGTTTTTTGGAGGGATTATTAGGTTCGGGTTAAGTGAGTTATTTACTTTAGCAATATGCTCCGCGGTGGGCTGCATTTGCCCTGCTGAGGGAACAACCAGGTGTGAGCTGTCACTATGTACCAGTAAAATAGTGAGAGGTATGGAGAAGGAGTGGGCCATGGAGGTAGCGTGTATGAGTGGTGAGACTTGGCAGAAATTGCTCGGGGCGCAATCAGAGGCAATAGGGTGGGTGTCTGGCTGGGCTCTGTGTCCAGGCCTTAGCAGTTCTCCACAGTAGGAGAGAATTAGCCTAGGGTCCTTTTTTATTTTTTTCACTTTTTCCCAGCACAAGGGTGATTGCTATCCTCAGACTCAGGTGCTTGGCTTAATCCCTTAAGGTTTTCTTTAGGGGGCTGTTCTATCCAGAATTGTCAGAGCTTTGTGAAAAGGCCTGTTTCTGCAGCCCTAACAGTTTCTGAGAACTGGGGCAGTGTTGGAAATAATTGTCCTGTGGCCAGGAGTGTGGTTTTAGAGTTAGAAAGACCAGGTTTCAAATCATGGTTCATCTTGCTTTCCTGTTGTAGGACATTGGACAAGTTACTCAACTTCTCTGAGCCCCAGTTTTCTGGGGTATAAAATGGAGCTGTTATTTCTTTTTTGAGCCTTTCACAATGTATGTTTAAAAAGTATTTTAATACGCATTCAACCGAAAAGGGATTTAATGGTCAAATACATGTGGAAAACCCTTTAGACATTTTCCTCAGTCTTGGATTTGATAATGCATATTGTCAGATGAAAGTCTCTGAGAAGCTCTGATGGAAACAAACCTGTTTAACTTTGTTTCATGCAAAAATGTCAAAATATATTAGAGTTCACGAACTTTTTTCTTTTCTTCTGTAGAAAGTGGGAGCAGTGTTTCGTGAAAGACGAATGACCTCATAGGATTGTTATAAGATTTAAGACTCTAAGATGAATGCTTCCCATGATGTCTGGCCCTGAGTGAGTACTCAAGAGTGTTGAGTCTTATGGTTGTATGATTATTATTAATGAAGGGTTTTGGTCAACAAAACAGAAAACTCTAAATTTGATATACCTGATTTTGGTCATAGGCACTTTATCGGGCTTACTGGTTAGAAATGTACAGATTTCAGCTATCAATTATGGCTAGTGGTTGAAGTTTATTAAGTGCCTACCATGTATCAGGGTATACATTAGATATTTAGCCAAATCATCACTATATTTAATGGCCACAACTGCTTAACAAGGTAAGTATTATTCTTCCATTTATAGATGTCAAAGTTGAAGCTCAAGGATGACAGGTGACCCTGCCAAGTTTGTGTAGACAATAGTGACATTGGGAATTTTGCTTGGATTTGTTGGGTTCAAAGCCCTTTATTATTCTTGATGGGAACTCTACAAATCTTTCAGGGTCTGTGAAAGAAATCTGGGAGGTAATTTGCAGTAGTCTAATTGAAATCATACACTTGATTAGCACGAGGCAATGCAGAACTCAATACTTTGGAAAAGTCACATTCTAGCCCTACCAAAAAAGTCTTTTCTGTATGGAGGTCACCTTGCTCTATCACCTTGAAGCCTTGAATTTGTTCCCTTTGCCCAAAGCACTTCTCCTGTGTCTTCTTTCTTGGCTAGCTTCATTCCTTTTTTAGTCTGTTACCTTGTCTGTCCCCCTATCACACTATGAGCAGGCACCAGCATTGAATGCCTAGGACATAACAGGTTGTATTCCATAGTTAATTATTAATAAATGACTGATGTCATTTTAAAACACATTATTTTTGTGTTAGAGTAATAAAGAATAGGAAAATAAGGTTATTATTTGATAAGTATCGTCTCTGTGATAGACAAGAGTCTCAAAACATGTTTTCATGGAGTTTTGGGCAATAAGAATGTTGAGATTTCTGGGTAGAATGATACCTGCTACTGAACTATAGAGAGAGCTTTAGACAATAGTGGAGATTGTTGAAAATGGCAGCCTAATTTTGACTGAGCCTTGAGGGTATCTACAGAGTAATGCATAGCTCTATAGGTTCAGAAACTCACTTTTTAACAGACCTCTATCTTGAGGGAAGGGCGATATTTGTGACTTAGCTCAAAGAAACCAATTCACTTGAACGCTGCTCAGTTATCATGGTTACTGTCTGTGGTTACTTCCAGCAAGCTGTGTCCTGGGCATATTGCACGTTATGTCTCATTAATATGGTACTTCCTGAAAGTACTGGTTATTACTTGCTTTACAAATGAGAACGCATTAGCTCTGAGAAATTTTGCAACTTGTCCAAGACAAGTGGCCAAGCAAGGATTTAAATTCAGGTTTGGGGGCATCAGGGTTGTTCAGCTGGTTAAACGTTCAACACATGATCTCAGCTCAGGTCTTGATCTCAGGGTTATGAGTTCAAACCCCACATTGGGTGTGGAGCCTAGTTTAAAAAATAAGTAAATGAATAGATAAAATTAATTCGGGTATGTCTCTGAAGCTTATGCTTCACTGGGGCCACCTTGTCATCTAAGATGGGAGTTCCTTCTTCTCATGGGAGTTACATTGTTAATGTAACTGGTACTGGATACAGATGTGTAAGTTCTCTCTAAAAACTAACCGTTGTGACAGAAGGATACATAATGACTTCAAACTAAAATTCAAGGCAAACTTTGCTTTAAAGCTTTGTACACCTAGCCTATACGGGCTACTGGATCATCTTCCTCATTGCCAAGAACATTTTGATGCTGAAAACAATGAGCAGTTGTTAATATCCAAACACCTATTTCCTTACTTAATTCTGAATCCATGCTTACCCTTTGACATCAAATTCTCATTATGTCCCATTTCTTTGTTTGAGAGTACCTCATGTTTGGCTTGTTCTAATTCAGCATTAGCTATAGTTTTGCGTGCGGAGTAACCCTGGTTTTAAGAGCCTGATTGACTTTCTTAATGGTTGATGGATTACTTCCTGCGAAGATTTCCATAGGTGAATTCTTTGATGCATTTTATTTTGACCTTATCTACTTCTGGAATGGAGGGGAAGGAGGAGATGGGAAAATTGATCTTCTTATGCTTATCCTCAGAGACTGACATATTTTCACTTATATAGTATGGTAGTATGTTGGCAAGATAGTTGTTTTAGTTAACATGAAAAAGTGTTGGGAAAGTAACACTAAAGTAAAGAGCATTTATGTTCATTACATGTGGAAAACCATTAACCATCAACCTAATGATGGGAAACTAGAAAAGATAACCAAAGTCTGTCACCATTTGGGATACTAACGGTTCACTCGCAAACACTACAGGCCTCTGTGCTTTAAGCCCCGTAGTGTTGGAACCTAGTGATGCTGCCATGTGACAGTTATAGGCACTAATGGGTGCCCAGGCCCTGGCAGAGGGCAGGGTACACAGCATAAAATCAATAAGGGCTGATATTCATTCTGCCCATTTCAGTTCTGATGAGGTGATCTATTCTAAGTTGGTTTCTACATCCTAAAGGTATAATTGGGTACTTGAAGCTCCTTTTGTTTGACTCTGCAGGGGCAAGTTCCTGAAAGAGTGGGCGTCTGCCAGGCCTCTTTTCTATTTAAGTGAAGGGACTTACCTTTCTGTTACAGAGTTCCTAAAAGTTTTGTCTGAGAATCAGTATATGAGATTCACTTGGGGCACTTTTTTTTTTTTAAAGTGTTCACCTCATGCCTACCATAAATACATTTCAGAGGATGAGAAGTGGTTTTCTACACTTTTAACAAGCTCTTCAAATGGGTCTTCTCAGCAAATTTTTAGCTCAAAAATGACCATCTTTAGTAAGAGGCCAGGATACAGAGGAGGAAGGAGCTAGAAGAAGCCTGGGAGATCATGCAGTCAGTTCATCTCCATCATTTGACAGATAAGCAAACTGAGGCACGGAAAGTACTCAACTAGTTGACAGAGCTCAGAGAAGACCACCCTGTAGGTATTTTCAGATCTTTTCTAGATGCCCAGATCTTTTTCTTGACTTAACCCTTTCCTGCCAGGAAATGGATTTTCATCATAAGCCTGTATTATGTAAGGAAGAAATGTTAACTTCCTTAAGTCCTCTTGGCAGTGCCATCTCCCTTGAGAGCCTCAAACAGTAGCATATCAGTTAATCCACTGAGAATTCCATTGTGATTTTCTGTTGTCTTGAGAGTGGGGCTCCTGTGGCTCAGGAGCACACACCTATGACGGTCTTCACCTCTCCACACCATCTCTTATCCCTCCTGATTCCACCCTCTTTGCTCTCTACTGTCCAGATACTCTCAACTATTTCAGTTCACCAGGTGAGCCATATTCTCCCTTCTGTTGTTCTTTCTGCACTATTTTTCCTAGCAAAGTTCTCTTCAGTTTTTAGATGTCAGATGTCAGGTTGTATGCCCCCCCCACCCCCGCTACCCAACCTGGACACATTTCTCTGACTTCCTGAGTGTGGATGACAGTTCCAGGTGCTACTTGGCATCCTGTACCCTTTTCAAATTGACGGGTAATGTATCACAATTGTTTTGATGTTTTTCCTCCGTAACCATATTTTAAGCTTCCCAGGACCATCATCATGTTTTCTGGGGTTGTGGCACACATAGTACATAGTACCTGATACAAAAGAGGGGCTCAGGAAATTATACACTAAGTGAATGGCAGGATGACCGCGAGGAGCAGGGGTGGGAGTCAGAAGACGCTAGGAACCACATGAAGATTATGATGTGGCTCTCGTCGTCCAGACTCAAGGCAATGATGGTCAGAGGCAGGATGGTGGCTGCAGGAATGAGGAGACACAGATGAGTCCCAGAAATGCTACCATGAAAGAATCTAGACTGCTTCATAGAAGATAGTGTAAGATTGTTCCTAGGGGGATCTTTCTTCTTTCACTGGTTCATTACTTTATTAACTTAACAAACATTGATTGAGATGGAAAGCACTGGGGTTACAACAGTGAATAAAACAGCCATGATGCTTGCTATTCCGTAAGTGAATGAGACAGATAAGTAAACACACTCAAGAAGGGGTGCCTACCTAATATAACCAGTGGGTGATGAACCTCATGAATGAAACTCAGTATTATATGTAAAACACATGGCACGGCTCTTGGTATACAGTAAACCTCAGTAAATGTTTTCATATCCCTCTGCTGAGTGCCTGTGACCTACCAAGTTCTATGTCCTGGGCTTTGCATGTATTAACTTCTCCTTACAACCACCTTGCAAGAAGCTATGATAGTCCTTTGTTTGTTTGTCTTCAGCTAAAGGATCAGAAGCTAAAGAAAGTTAATCAGTTTCCCCCAATTCCCAGAGTTAGTGAGCAGAAAACCCCAGGTAGGCCCAGCCCCTGAATTCCATCCTCTTTAATTATCACAATGTAGCTGTTGCTAAGCAGTAGTGTTATGGCAGTCCGCTTTGCGGTGAATCTTGTAGGCTTTAGACTTATCCATTCAAGGAACTGAAAGAACTCAGCAAGTGTCCTGCAAATGGCAACAATTACATATGGCCCAGTTACCCACATCCAGGTATGTCCAGCTATGTGGTCATTCCCTACCTTCCCATGAACATCTTTGAATTGGGAGACAATTAGCATATAGTGACATTTTAGCGACTTTTTCAGGAAAGTATTCATTTATTTATTTCCGTATTTTTAGAAATCTTAGACTATAGAGAAAGCACGTACAGTATTGTTCAGCTACAATCCTCGACATTCCCAGTGGTGAGATAAATTGTAAGTTTCACAGATCTGGTTGAAGTCTTTTTTTTTTTAACCATTTGCTAGACTATGGCATTGAACACACCACTTAATGCCCTCTAAGCTACATTCTCATAACTTTAAAATGTTGAAGAAATGGGAAGATAATAATCGCACCTCTCTAACACAGTATATTTGGGATTGAAGTAGTAAAAATAGGTAAAATGTGTTCTTAACTGGTGGCACCTTTGCTCTCTGAGGAGGTACTTACCAATGCTTGGAGACATTTTTGTTTGTTACAACTGGACAGGGGCGGGGGTGCTTTTGGAATCTGCCCAGTACTGACTAAGGATGATCTGAAACACACCACAATGCATAGATAGTCCCCTCGGCAAAGAATTATTCAGTCCAAAATGGTAATAGTTGCTGAGGTTGTAAAACCTTGGTCTATATCCTAGGACCTGCTGTGTAGCAATATAAAAACAAACCCAAAACAAACTTCCTAAAATCATCCAGGATTATGGAACCCTTGGAAAATCTCTTTGGCAGCACTGAGATCTGTGACACTCAGATGAAAATACATCTGAGGTATTGATTAAATATTTCATTTTTCATCTAACTATTTGGAAGTCATGAAGCAGATAATCCCTTTCGCGATTAGGGTTATGGGCTGTGGAAGTGCTTTTTCCATTGTTTAGGAATTTCTCCCAAGGCTGGATTTGCATCTGATTGCGAGCTCTGTTTTTTTCATTTCAGGAGTGGCTTAGCCTACATTACTTTTGGAAAGGGAGGTTTATTTGTTTTTAAGTATTCTTTTTGTAACTTAAAAGCATCTTGAATTATTAAACCAGTTATTTTCCAGGCCTGTAAATGTTTTCAGCATGTTGCTTAAGTTTCCCTGAGTCAGCACATAGTACTGCCTGTTAGAAGACCTCAGTTAAAACCATTTCCTTAAGATGTTGGTATTTTTCTTTTGGGGTTGTGATGTTTGGAGTGTTCATTCATACGAGACAGTATGTTTTTCGTCCAAACCCCCAACATACATGGCTGTGGTGGGCATTCTGCTCAGGGCAAAGATGTCTGCACCATGATTTTAGACTAAAGAAAAGAGAATCCCAAGTGGTCATTTAATATTTTCCCCTGGTGTTGGACTCTTGCGTACTTCTAGCCAGGAGTCAAATAATAAACCCTCCAACCCACATTTTATGAGAGACAAGAAGAGAGAGTACTTGGAGTTACTACTAAAAAATTCTTCTTTTGTGCTTTCAAGCCAAATGCTTTTACAAGAGTCAGGAAAAGGGGCAGAAAACAACAACAACAACAAACCCCAACACCCAAGTGAAATTGATGAAAACCAGTCAAAGTATGGCTTTGTTGTGGCTGATACAGCTACCCTGGCTGGTCCCAAAACACAGAAGGCTTCTTCAGGCACAGCTCTCAACACCGATTGAACTAGACTTCTGTGTCAACTGCTTGAAAGCCGCTGTCCTGCACCACACATTTCCCGAGTGTATTCTTGAAAATTATCAGACCTGTTTTGTTCATTACCAAGAACCTGAAAAATGACCTGCAAACATGGTGGCAAGGCTTTCCACAGCCAGTATCTGCTGACTTTTAAACAAATGTCCTCAAAGCCTGTGAATACATCATTTGGGGCTTGGGGCTTGGAGCAGGTCTCCTTCATAATAACTCCCTGGAAATCTCCACTGGCCCCTGAGGATGGATAGCCTCCCACCTAAATCTGTTCACTTAATAAGCCCTCAGAACATATGGTTCATTGTCAAGGAGCAAATGTGCTCACTCTCAGTTTTCAGTTTAAACAATATTTACTGATACAAAGGCCCGAAAAAGAAATTTTTTCTTCTTCATGTCAAGAAATCTGAATTCTGCATCATGAAATCAGGAGATTATACCCTGTAAGGATTGAAAAGGACTTAGCTCATCACCTGACTCAGTTTTACAGGGAGGCTCGTAAGATCCCCAAGCTCATTATGTCTGGATGGGGAATGACAGAGCCCCAGCCAGAGGTCTCTGGGCTATAATACATGTGGCCATGGAAGTCTTACTCTTGTTAACTCTTCTCTTTGTTGTGTTCGGCTAAGACTAGACTGCTCAGCTCTTATTTCTCCTGATATTGCTAACAGTTCATTTATAACCCCTACCCCCTTCCCCGCATCTGACTTTGAAGGACCTAAATTCATTGAAGCTTTGATTAGTGGTAATTATTTACCTGTCAGACCCCAGCTGGACTGCATCACCAAAGCTGAGTCACAGAGTGTTGCTTCCAATGACTGCTTCCAAACAATTAAATCAGAGAAGCACCTGTGTAAATATGTAATATTTGGCGATAAGAAAATGATTAGGCAACAGAAACTGAGCTGAACTAGGGAAAAATAGTGAATATTTTCCCCTGGAGTCTTTTCACATATGCCTTTAAGCATTTCCAACCTCAAGAAGAAGGTCAGGTTATTTTCCCACCCATCCTACACCTTGTTTATTCGGAAAATGTAGCTAATCCGATATCACCAGATTTGATTTGTTTGCAAACATTAAAATTTTAAGGAAACCATCCTGTGTGTAAGCTGAAAGAGAAGTTGAAATCCGGTGACAGACTAACCGGTAATTTTCTTTTCCAAAGCCAAACTGTCTATCTCAGTAGAGAAGCTGACAATTGAATCTCATCTTGGACAATGATATCTGTTCTTGTCTTTAGGGCTTCTGAGATGAGATTCAAAGTGCAGGATAGTGGAAAGAATGAGAGTTTTTGTAAACAGAGCAGAAGATGAATCTCAAGATAACCGCCCAGTAGAGCTGTGTGACTTCTAACACGTTTTGAGCCTCATGCTCCAAATCTGCAAAAAGGACATAATTCCTAACCTGTCATGCCATATGCCAAAGGTAAAGTGCCATTCTCAGTATCTGCTTAGCAAACACTTGCTGTGCTCTACTCCACAAGAATAGACTGAAAAATCCATCATCTTTGACCGGTTCATATAGTCCATAGTTAAAACTGCTGGTGATTTGGGGGGAAGATTTTATTTATTTATTTATTTGTGAGAGACAGAAAGAGAGAAAGAGTGCACAAACATAAGCAGGGGGAGCAGCAGGCAGAGGGAAAAGTAGGTTCCCTGCTGAGCAAGGGGCCCAGTACAGGGCTTGATCCTAGGACCCTGGGATCATGACCTGAGCTGAAGGCAGAGGCTTTAACCCACGGAGCCACCCAGGCGCCCCTGATTTTTTAAAGTTGTTTTTGATGAAGATCATTTTTCAGCAATAAAAGGTACCATCAGAAAGTGGTCCTAAAATTTCTTTCTTATATTTCAAAAGGTACCCTGCCCTGCTTTTGGAATTTGTTCTTCTTTAACACAAATTCATGTAGACCAACTATAAGTGAAATCTGTTCAGTTCTACAATTGAGCACAGAAAGATATTGACCCTTCCTGGCCATCAATTCATTGTTTGCTGTTTCGTTTGACCTGGCTGATATTTTTAGCTGAAGGACATCCACAGGTGGTTTTTCATGGACCCACTCCTATCGTGGTCCTTGTGCAGTTAGGGATGTCATTTCATGCAGAGCTCAAGCCCAGGTCATCTCTTCCCAAGCTCTGTGATCTTGGGCATGCTAAGTATTTTTTGTGCTTCACATTCTTCAAATGTAAAATGGAGAGGATGATAACTAATGCACAAGATTACTAAGAGAATTCAGTGAGTCACTGAAATATAGAGAACTTAGAACAGTGACTTGAACAGAAAAAACAATTGTAGTTGTGGTTGCTGTCATTGCTGGGATTAATGTAGGCAGCTAACACTAGAGTTGGTAGAAAGAGCCAGTGTGCACAACAGAGTGTTCAAACCCTCAATCAAATCTTCCCAAGTCAAAAAGGTCACTGTTAAAAATGTCCTCCTCTTTCATAAAAGTCATTCTTAATTTCATTTTGTCTGAATCTAATGCTTTATTTGTTGTTTCTGAATTAGACACTAAAAAGTAACAAAACCTTCTTTGGAATGTTACTAATTATTCATAGAGGCAGGACCAATTGTCTGGACCTTGAGTCTAATTGAGATAGTCACTAGTATTTAAAATCCGCAGAATGCCACTCACTGTCTCACATTAACTTAATATACTTATGAGGGTAAGTAAGGGGATAAATAGCAAAAAGTTGTAAAAAGTCAAGGTTTATTTACTAGCACTTTTAAAGTAAACATTTTGAAATAAGCATATGGAATGTTTGAGGATATAGACGTACCTCATTCTGCTGTGCTAAGAACTGAAGTTACTCCAAGTTACCTGATCACTTTGTTGGCTTGATGTCCTCTTCCGTTTCTGATAAACCCTTTGTTAGTAGAGGTGTTTTGCTACCATAGAAAGTGAGCTTCCTGAATACCCCCACAATTCCCAAAGCCAAAAGATACACTTAAGCTGTGACAGCAGAGGTAATATAGATTTTAAGAGGCTGTGAAAGGAGTTATAAATGGAAAATTTAAAGGTGGGAAGGATCACTTTACTTGCGGTACATCTTTTCCCTTCCTAATCCGTTAAGCAAATTGATCAGTGTTAAATGAAAAGATGTGGTGGGGGTGATTTGCCTTTAGAATAGGAAAAGGACTTTGAATTATGAAGCTGCCTACACATCTTAAAAATAAATTTACTCTGAAATTCCCATTAGATTTCACTGAATTCACTGAGCAATATGGCCTCCCTGTTTTGTTTACCAGCTATATATTCCTAAGGGTGTTAACTCATTGTGTTAGAGCGTACTTTAATGTGTTTTTTTCCCTGAGGTCTTATCACTTATCTAGAATGTTGATTAACTCTGAACATCGATATACCATGGTCCAATTGAGTGGCTCTATGATAAGCATCTCAACAATAACACCATAAAATCTAAGTGGAGAAGTAGACGGTGCACAGATAAATAGAAGACCATGCATTGAATTCTAAAAATATATTTTCCCCTTCTGCAATTTCAAAGCTACAATTTAAATACCCAAAGTCCCTTCAGTTTAAATACCCAAAGTCCCTTCCATAAATATATCAATGTACAATTCTCTAAATTTGCTATATTTTTAGTAAACATGCAGTTTTCCTAGGAACTTAAATAATTTTAATACTACCTTTGTGGTCCCTTATTTATAATCAACCTTAAATACTTTGCATCTGGTTTAGATATTCTGCCAGCACCTCTTTACACCTGACTTCCTGGTCAGTTCCCACTTAAATTTCTACAGCTGTAAACTCTCCGGCCGGCCGCTGTTGCTTCTGCATCTCCTTACTAAAGGTTACTAACTTCGTCAACAGTAACACTATACATTACATCTGTTAGGATTCTCTTACTGTTGCTAGCTGACAGTGCGCTTTTGTTTTCTGGCTGTTCGGTGTTCCTGATGTTCTTTGTGTACCTTACTCTACAAAGACTATTGGACAGAATTATTCCTGGATACTGTCACCCACTTGACACTTTCAGCTTCTGAATCATGAGCTGAAACCAAAAATCTGATGTTTTTGGCAACAACATCCACAATTTGTATTATCTTTGGTCCAAAGAGGCTTTCAGAGTATGAAAAGCACGTTGAGTCTTTAAGCTTCTTCCTGCCTCGTTTCACCAATGCATGGCATTCGGGAGCACAGACTTGGGATAACATCCTTAGTCTGTTGTGTTTAGAAGAAGAAAGTGGAGCTGCTAAAGATCTGCATCATGGCATTAACATAAGCTAGAAGATTAGAGATCTGCAGGTCTCAGTGGGTTTACCTCAAAACGTTCATGAGTAGGTCACCTTAATTGGGAATAGTCTGTGAAGTTTCCTTTTTGCACAGCTGAAAGCATTTGTACACCTGACAGTAGCAATCACTTATTATGTTGGTCATACAACATGCTGGGGGTAGTGGCTAGAACTTACCAAGAACAGAAAAGGAGAGACATCGAAGAGCATAAATCTGAAACAAAAGAAACTAGCAAAAAGATATATGACACAAAGGATATATAAGCAGAAATCAAAATAACTTTGCCCCATGCGTATATAAAGAAACATACTGTCAAGTTTATTGAAGTATAATTTATATGTTACAAAATGAATGTACCCATTTTAAGTAATTAGTTCAATGAATTTTGATACATGCCTAAACAGGTGGAACTAACACCCAAGTCAAGAAACAGAATATTTTTTTAAAAAGAGTATTTATTTATTTATTTAGTACAGGTGAGCAGCTGGAGGGGCAGAGAGAGAGGGAGAGAGAGAATGCCAAGCCGACTCCACACTGAGCTTGGAGCCAGAAGCAGGGCTCCATCTCACAAGTCTGAGATCATAACTTGAGCTAGAATCAAGATTCAGATGTTCAACCGACCGAGCCACCCAGGTGCCCCAAGAAACAGAAGATTTCCAGCACACTGAAATACTACCTTCTGACACTGCCCAATTTCCCAGCCCAACCTCAGCTGCTGTTACATTTCTATCTGTATAGACTAGACTTACCTATTTATACAAATGGAGTCATGTGGTATGTACTCTTTTGCATTTGGCTACTTTCACTCAGCAAAATATTTTTGAGATTCATTCATATCATATATATCAATAGACATTCATATATAACTATACTAGCAGACTGTGTACACTACTTTTTTTTTTTTAGTTTCATACATAGGAGATGAGTTGACGGGATATATGCTAAAAGTTTATATTTAACTTTATAAGAAACTATGAAGTGTGTTCTAAGATATTTATGCTATTTACACTCTCACATCCAGTGAGTGACATTTTCAGATCTGTATTCTTGCCAAGTTTTACTAGCATTTCTCTTTTTTCCTTTTCAACCATTTTAGTGGATATTGAGTAGTTTAAAATAACATTTTTATGGTGACGATGATTTGTAATAGCCTTCAGTGTTTCTTGGCCACTTACATGTTCTTTTCATTTGTGAGGTATATGTTCAAATCTTTTGCCCTTTTTAAAAATTAGGTTGTATTTTTATTATTGAGTTATGGCAGTTCTTTTTATATTTTGGGTAAAAACTTACATTTAAGATAAGTACTATGAATATTTTCTTTTAGCCTTTGACTTGACCTCTTTTTTAAATGGTGTTTTTCAGTAGCAAAATGTTTACTTTTGGGGAAATCTAGTTTATTAATTTTTTTCATGGTTAGTACTTTTTGTGCCCTAAGAAATCTTTGCCTACACAGTCATAAAGCTTTATACTTTTAAATTTTACATTCAGTTCTGTGATCTGTTTCTAGTTTATTTTTGTATGTGGCAGGAAGTAGGGTTCTAAGTTGATATTTTTCAATACAGACATCTGATTATTGTAGCACCAGCTTTGGAAAACACTATCCTTTCTTCTTTTTGTTCAAGTTCACTGACTTTTACTTCTGCAGATCAAACTGCTGTTACAACTAGTGAATTTTTTACTTTAAGTATTATATTTTCCTGTTTTGGAAGTTTTATTGATTTTTTAAAAAATAGTTTTCATTGTTCTTATTCATGTTTTTTAAATAAACTGTAAGAGCTATTTTAAAGTCTGTATATGCTAATTACATCTTCTCTGTCACTTCTGGGTCTGTTTCTGTTGCCTAATTTTTCTCCTGCCTATGGAAAAATGGTTTTTTCCAAATCCTTTTCATGTCTGGTAATTTTGGATTGGATGCTGTGCATTCTTAATGTTGTATCATTGAATGTCTGGATTTTATGATGTTCCTTTAAAGAGCATTGCTCTTTGATCATTTAAATTTCTTATGGATTACTTTAATCTTTTTGAGACTTATTTTTAAGATGTGTTAGGGAAGGTATAATGTAGTCTTTATTCTGGGGATACTTTTGTATCATTACTGATGGATGACCATTGTAGAGTTTCTACTGAATGCTTAATGGATTCCATGATGTCTCTCCTCTGTGACTGGCTGGAACTCAAAGACAGTTCAACCCAATAGGAGATAACCATTAAGTTAGGTTATTGTTCTTTCTCCAATTGTTGTTCTTTACCTTGTGGAGTATTGTTCTATCTGGCTTAATCATCAGCCAACCGCTCAAAGTTGACTTTGTGCATATTTTTTGAATTGTTTTCCTAAATATCTCTTTCCTTTCTAGAACTTTACCCACAAAATTCCAGTCACTTCAGGTAACTCAGTCTTTAAACTCTGTCTTCTCTAGTTAGTGAGGCCCCATGTTCTACTTGGGTTTCCCTTCCCTGAGTAACAATCTGGAAAGTATCTCCAGACAAAAAAAAAAAAAAAAAAAAAATCTATTATGTCCTTATCTCATTTGTTTCCTTTCTCTCAGGAATCATAGTCTTATCCTAACTATTGTCCACTGTCTGAAAACTATGGTTGTATATATATATATATATATATGTTTTTGGTTTTTTAGTTGTTTATGGTAGATGGCTTCTTCAGTAGCAGTTAGTCCAGGAGAAGAACATGTATTATTTTTTAAAAGTACAATTAAGATAGTTATTTTACCATAAATAGGGATGTAGTGCTAAAGGTTACTTTAGATATGATTCATTCCTTTTGAGAGGACTAATCAAAAGTAGGTTTTGAGATATATGCCTTAAGTACTGATGTCTCAAGATGACTATTTCCCAAACAGCAGTTGCTTGCGTCCCACGTTTTGTGAGTTTGGGTGTGAACCACTTGCATTATAATTTACTTAAAATAGTTTCTCTAAGTTGACTTGCCTGTAACTTTATTTGAAAGGTGAACTCTACAACATTATCATAAATAGAGTGGGAAAATTAATTATATTTTTCTAATACATATGGAAATAAGCAAATAACTCTTTAAAAGTAAACAAACTATATCTTTGGAATACTGAAGACATCTTAATCTTGTATCTCACCAGGGGTATTTTTCTACACCTAGCCATGCTGGAATAGATCACACAGACATTGATTGAAGAAGAGACATAGGTAATAGAGATAAAAAATATAAAGACCATTTTTTCATTTGTAGTTTCTGATACAAGCGTAAAAATTTTAAACTAGGATGATCTTAGAGAATGTCTAATCCACCCCCCTCATTTCACAGATGGACTGGTTTCTTCTTAAGACCTCACAGCTAGTTAGTTAATTCAGCAGATACGTATCGAGGGCTGAGCATGTTCTAGGAGCTTGGAATAAAACAATGAACAGAACAGACAAGGTTTCTTGGAGCTCACATTCCAGTGTGGAAGAGAACGCCCTTCTTTGGTTCAGTGTCCAAGTCTACATTATTTAATGGCCTACTTACAACAAAATACAGCACCTGAAACTTCTAATACCTGTCCCCATCTTGTCTCTTGGTACCTTTAGAAATAAGGGTTTGTTCTATGAAAAACCAACCCAGTTACATAATCATCTCAGTCTAACTCACCTGAAATATATGAGCCACATGATGATATTTTGTACTTCTGAATGGAGCTACTTCTTATACTTTTTACTTTAGCCATAAAAGGGAAAATGCTTCTCTCCTTTTTGTAAGTGCCCATTACCCATTGCAAGTGTGTAATGTGGAACTTTGTAGGATAGTCCGCCTCTGGATGCAACACACATTAGAGCTTTTAGAATGGGTCTTTGGTTTCTTATCTCATCTTGCTCATGATCTTGTTCCTGCCCTATTTTAGTCTCTTTTGATATATCACTCTGTCAAGGTGTTTGTGCTGTTTATCTGTATCAGTTCCCATATCCCAGCTCTGTCTCCTCTCAGACCTGGAAACTCTTACCCAACCAAGCCTTTTCTGGTCTGAGGAAAAGAAGACTCTACTCTGACATTCCAATCTTGAAAGCTGACTCTGTTCCTGACAACTTCAATGTTTTTTACAGGCACAGCCACCCCCAGAGAGCCAGAAAGGGTAGGATGGAAGAAATCATCAGAAATGAGTTTGGGCACACGGTTGGCTCTCTCCTTTTTGTCTTTAGATCAGTGGAATTAGTGAAAGCTTTTATGAACTCATGGAATTTTCAGCCTTTGGAATTCCCAGACGTCTTCAGGTTGTCTTTGAAGAATGCTTATTTTACAACGTGTGTTTTTCCTTGGAAAAAGAGAAAAGCAGAGTGGGTCTTGTTCGAGGGATGGCTGAGACTTGAGGATAACTCCCTTTTATTATGGAAGGCTTTCTGCAATGCACTTTACATGCTTTTTACTTTTTTTTTTTTTTTTTTTAAAGGTTTTATTTATTTGACAGAGAGAGATCACAAGTAGGCAGAGAGGCAGGCAGAGAGAGAGGGGGAGGCAGGCTCCCCGCTGAGCAGAGAGCCCGATGCGGGGCTCGATCCCAGGACTCTGAGATCATGACCCGAGCCGAAGGCAGAGGCTTAACCCACTGAGCCACTCAGGCGCCCCCATGCTTTTTACTTTTGACCTTCACAGCAATCCAGCAATAAATGAACTACATGTAACCTCATTTTACAAAAGAAGATGTAGACATAGAATCTTAGAGAGGTCACTTAACTTGCCTAATATCAAACAGTCACTGTGTGGTTAGGTCAAAATTCAGTTCTGTTTGATACCAGTGAAACCCTTTAGTAGCTTAATAATATCAGTGTCAGGTTAAAATCATGAATACAAAAATATATATAAAACATTAAGCCTAGGATTTGTCCTTCTATATTTGTTTTATAGCTGAACATATTGAGGCAAAGTCTGTGGGGTTTGCCTTAAAAACCACTAAGTGAAATAAATAGTGGTCTGAATAGGAACTCTAGTCTTTGGAATTTTATTCCAAACTTTTTCCAGCACAGCATTGTAATTCCAAGAGAAAACTGTTCACTTTTGAATTGGCTTGAGTTGTTTGGTTAAAACCTAGTATACAAACAGTCATAACACAGATTTTAAAGATAGAGTTATAACACTGGTCTTATGAAAATATTTAATGATGTTGAATTCAAAAAGTATTCAAAATATTTATTGCACGTCCTTTTATTGATTATATTAAGCCTTTCTGCCACCTAGCATCCCACATAAACTATTCTATTACCGGACCAAAACAAAAGATGAAATGCCCTTTCAAATTCAGGAAAATTGTCTTGTTTTATCTAGATTATCCATCTCATCCCAAAAGACTGGTAGATAGGTAACAGATGAGAATATAATAGGAAATGTCTCTTTCCTCAAAGTGCTTTGTTAGGATATGCTGTTTGAACGAGAAAAAATAGTTTAATCAGAATCACATAATCATTGAAAACAATCTTGTTTCAGTTGCCATCACTGCAAATGCAATTATGGCCAATTCTCATGAGTCTGTGCTAATGGGAAGAGGGTGTAACATGGATGGTTGACAGGCTCAGATAATCCAAATAACTGATTTTCAGCATTTCCCCCACTAAACCTACTCACCAGAGTTGCTAGCAAATAATGGAAATTGCTGATTCTAGTTTCCTTCCTCTTCTCCCCACACCCAGGGCTCCCAAACCAAGTCACTCTTTGATGGAGATATTAGTTAGCAATGAAATGGCCATAAACCGGTGGTAGGAAGAAGAGAAAAGGAAAGTCAATCAATCATTGAATAAATAAGAGCTGTTTTAATCTGATACTTTAGAAAGGGAAAGCCCTACTCCTGTAGAACATTGTTTTGATTACTATATCTGTACAATAAGTTCATCTCAAATACAATTTTATTAAATCCCTATTACATAACTAAGATATCAATTCATTTTATTTGTTTAAAAATGTTGAAGATGGGGTGGGGGGTGCCTGGGTGGCTCAGTGGATTAAGCCTCTGCCTTCAGCTCAGGTCATGATCTCAGGATTCTGGGATCGAGTCCCGCATTGGGCTCTCTCCTCAGCAGGGAGCCTGCTTCCTCCCTCTCTCTCTGCCTGCCTCTCTGCCTACTTGTGATCTCTCTCTGTTGAATAAATAAATAAAATCTTTAAAAAAAAAACTGTTGAAGATAGGAAGATAGGAAATTTTCTTTGACCTTTACCCTCAATCTCAGATCCTCCCCCTTTTCTCAAAAGGAGCATAACAATCCTGATGCTTATTTAATATTATAAAAAGAGTTCAGCTTCTTACCCACCCAGATTTGTTCTATGTGTTTATGCAGAAATTTAGTCAGAGAAAGTAAGCATTTTCTTTTGTTTCGTTCTACGATAATGGGAGACTAGAGGGTTTGGCTTTGTGATAGACACTGTGGTGCATTGTCCAAATCCCTCTTCAGTGAAGGACTCGTTGCCTCCGTGTGGAATGTTGTCAGCAAACAGGCTTCAGCTGTCAAGCCGTTCAGGGACTGCCTCAGTTGCCCAAAAGCACTTCAGCCTCACCCCTTCTGGACTTAGCCCACATTTAATAGCTAATCCAGTTCCATTTAATACCACTGTGCCAATTCTCATGCAAGTTCAATGCAAGACTGTGAATGTTGGCCCAACTCGGGACAACTCAGAATGAACTTTCTAGATTCAGAGCTCTCTGTGGAGTGACTGAAGCTGCTGTTGGGCCTGCATTATAGCTCAACTTTTTTCCCCTGACCAATCTTACTTGCTCAAATATTGATACCATGAATGTTCCCTAATAAATATCCTGAATAGTAAACTCCATCTTACAGTCTGCTTCCAGGACGCCCATCCTGTGACATGTCTCTTGCTTACTTTTTCACCCAGTGGTGTGTCTTAGAAGGCTCATTTGCTAGTAAACATAGATCTGCTTTTTTCTTTTATTATTCTTCTAGCATTTGTGTCAGAAACTGAGTAGTTGTTCATTAAAGGCCTGTTTTCCTGTTCTTCCCGAACCTGTATCCAGACCACATCATGAGTGGATATGGCTTAGGTTACTGCATTTTGTGGAAAGAAGTGATCTCTGACACTTACAGGCCCAATATGTTAAAATCTTATAAAATCTTTGTTGCCCTTTGTCATCCCTTGTGTGCTAGCTGAATGCAAAAGATTTAGCAGAAGATTCCAAGGTCTCCAGGAATGGTAGAGCCACATATGAAACAAGGCTGGGTAACAGAATTACCATAGAGGCTGCCCGCAAACCCCACCTCAAATTTCTAAGCTTTTGAACTATTTTGGGTAATTTCTTGAGGAATTAAACTCTTACTTAAAAGAGAAAAGACCTTTGGGTTCTTTCTAGTTTCTCTCACTATTGCAAACCCCAACCATTCTAAGTATTTTGTACTTGTCTTCTTGGGTATGTTTCTCTAGTGTTAAACATATAGAAATGGAATTACTAGGTCTTGAGATGTGTAAGCTTTAATACTCAACAAATGTTTTTGCACCATTTTCCCAAGTGGTTGTGCCAATTTCTTTTTTCATCAATAGTGCATTAGAACACCTTTCTTTCCTATCTTTCAAACATAGAATTTTAAGGGAAACTCTTGAGTTTGACCCCTAAATATTTTCATATGTAGTTGAATTTTAGTTTCATATCTCAAGTTCCAGGACATAAAATTTAAAAAATACTAGACATGTGACCCTTGCAGTTTAGTCTCTTTGAAAGCAGTCCCTAAGATTCATGCCATGAAGCCACTCACCATTTTGCTGTAGGAGTTGTAGCTGTGTATGCCAAGGCAGACGCATACCCACGTGTGCGTATTAGCTCTTGAATGAACCCAATCAAGTGCCAGATTCTACCTCAGTTGTTTGTTTGTTTTCATTTTTTTTTTTTAAGATTTTATTTACTTACTTGACATAGCCAGCAAGAGAAGGAACATAAGCCGGGAAAATGCGAGGAGAAGCAGACCCCCTTCTGAGCAGGAAGCCTGATGCAGCTTCGATCCAGGGACCCTGGGATCATGACCTGAGCCAAAGGCAGACACTTAACAACTGAGCCACTCAGGCACCCCTACCTCAGCCAGTTTTGCTCTTACCTATTTCTCATTCAGAAAGAAAAAAAAAAAAAAAATAGGATACTGGCTTCTATTTGGTGAATTTATAATGTATGCCAGGCCCTGGGCTAAGCATTTTACCTGTATTAACTTACTTGAGTCTCACAGTAAGCCTCGAATGTAGAAGTTTCTCTTATTTTGCCCTGCTTTTCAGATAAGAAAACTGAGGTGAAGGTAACAGAATGTACAGGTGAAAGAGCCACAGTGTCAACCGAAGACTGTCTGGCTGCCGACTTGGGGCTGGAACTCTTTTCTCTTATACTTTGTGTATGTACAATTCTCATTCAAAGTCGGAGGAGTCCTACATTATTTCATTATGTTTTACTCTACCTCACTGATTCAAATTCAGAGCTATGGTAGTGTTTGTGTATGGGGGGATTAACCGGGTCACGTGGAGGTATGCTTTGTGACTGTCAAGGGTTTATTTTAATGAGTAGGACAACACACAGGACCGTTAAGCACTTTGTCTCAGCTTTTGGGGGTGGAGGGAATATAAAAGTATACAGTTCCATAAGTCGAAGGTTTTAAAACAACAAAAACAGTGAAATCTGCATTCTGGGTGGCTGCTTGCAAAAGCAGCTGTAATCACTTGGCCAAATCACATCTTGCTCAGTGCTCCTCCCTGAACTTCCTTTGTCCTCACACTGAATATAATGCAGAGGAGGTCTGTGTGGGTCTGGGACAAGATGGAATTTGGACCAGCTGTTTTCAAAGGTTACATTCGAAACTCAAAAGCTAAAAGGGGTTGCTGTGAAAAACTGTCTTCTGAAGTCAGAGTTCCCACATTGTATCTCGTGTCTGTACCGAGAAACTATGGTAGAGCTGGAGTTGGCAACACGTAAATCTTCCCAAGATGAACAAAATGTTAGTCGCTATCAAAGAGGCGCAAGGACATATTTGACTTCTCAAATTTCTTCCATATTTGTGGTTTTTGAGGTTGCAGTAAAATTCAAACCTCTCTGGGTTCAAGTTCATCTAGTCTTGACAAAATATGACTTCCTGTGTCAGCAAAAGAAGGTTTTGATTTAAAAAAAAAATTGAGGACAATTTGATGAAATCGTTTTTACCATCTATAAATGAATCAAGGTTAGATTTCTCTTAAAATATACAGGGGTCAAAAATCTGGGAACAAAACACAAGCAGCAGGCTCACTTGGCATTTCCTTGGACCATGCCACGTTGGAAAACCCTGAGTTCCTGTGAATCCCAAACTTGGTAAAAGGACAAGCAGGGGTGCCTGGCTGGCTCAGTGGATTGAGCCTCTGCCTTCAGCTCGGGTCAAGGACAAGCAGACAGAGCACAAAGAGAAAGAAGGCTACATGGGTACATGTAATTATTGGACAGAAGGCTGAAATTTGATTTTTTCACAGGCAAATGTGTTTTTTTTTTAAAGATTTTATTTATTTATTTGACAGACAGAGATCACAAGTAGGCAGAGAGGCAGACAGAGAGAGAGGGGGAAGCAGGCTCCCTGCTGAGCAGAGAGCCCAATGCGGGGCTTGATCCCAGAACCCCGGGATCGTGACCTGAGCTGAAGGCAGAGGCTTTAACCCACTGAGCCACCCAGGGGCCCCAGCAAATGTGTTTCTTCAAGGCCATCTTCTATTTGTGTAATAATATATGTTTGTTCATTTAAGCAATGTCTATTATGCTTGCTTCGTGTCCAGTACAGTTGTAAGCTTGCTCTACAGGAGGGAATGAAATAAACACAGTCTCTTATAGTCTTTGAGGGAAGAGATAAGGAAATAGGCACAAGTACTCATAAACAAGTATTCATACACTGAGACAGTTGCTATGAAGAGGGTAATTGGGGTACTCTGATAAAGAATGAAGGGGGAGACCTATGTAGATAAAGCCACAAGGCAGATGTGTCTGAAGAAGCACTGTCTGATGGAGACACAAGCAGATTGAGGCCAGGCAAGGTTTTGAATGAAGACTCTGAGATTGGGAAAACCATGGGCTGATTGGAGGCTGTGGCAAGAGCATACTGGGACAGTGGGAGGCTTGCTGGAGCAGGGGCCATTTGGTCTCAGGCAACGAAATTGCTCTGGAGAGCTTTAAACAGGGAGGTGACATGGTGCGATTTACATTTTAGAATTATCAGTCCAGCTGCGATGTTCACACTCTATGGGGGTGAGGGGGAGATAAGTCGGCAGAGGAGAACAGTGGAAGCAGGGAATTCCGATAGTGCGCATTTATAATAGTTCAAATGCAGCAGGGCAGAGGAACAAGAGTGAGATGTATCTATTTATCTGTTCTCTTGTCATTGGCTGGACCTCCATCGAAGCTGACATGCATGTGAAATGTTTATGTAAGTTTGATTGTGTTGCATGAATTCCATTAAGCATTTTCAGGGGAATTAGGGAAACCGCAAGTACATTATTGAAGCTTGAGACTGTCAATTGCCAGAGACTGCAAGTAATAAAAGCACCCATACTCGTGACCGTAGCAATGTACGAAACAACTGAACTTCTGGGTTTCTGCGAGTGTGTGCATACGATGTGCGACATACGTGGTTGCCATGTAGTGAGCTCCTTGAGCGAGGCTGTTAGAAGATGCACTTGGCCTTGGTCTCTTTTCCATTTCCTTGGCGTGAGATTGAATGGAGAAGGCAGAGAATTACTAGCAAAATGAGGTTTTTATTTTTCTATGTGTATGCTCATGAAATACCTTAAAAGAAAGGAAGGTTGACATCTGTTTTCAAATGGCAGTGTGTGGAGACTCAAGAGCTGTGAATTTTAAAGCTCTAGTTGACATTTTGGACTGGCCTCCACATGTTCCACTGCTTGTAAATAGGATTCATCAAAAGCAGATATTTTTCAAGCTGTGCTGAGCCAAGGTCAGCACAATTTACCTGTAAATTTGTTTTTTAGTATTTCATTGTTCACCAAAAAAATATCTATGGAGTTCTCAGGTTATTCATGAACTCATTGTTTTGGAGAAAGGGAATTGGATGTCCTAGACAGTAGGATTGCTAGGAGCTACTGAACATCCATTGAGATCTGTGGCCATGAATTTACTTTTACTTTTAAACAGTCACAGTCCCTGGGGCGCCTGGGTGGCTCAGTGGGTTAAGCCGCTGCCTTCGGCTTGGGTCATGATCTCAGAGTCCTGGGATCGAGCCCCGCATCGGGCTCTCTGCTCTCTAGGGAAGCCTGCTTCTTCCTCTCTCTCTGCCTGCCTCTCTGCCTGCTTGTGATCTCTCTGTCAAATAAATGAATTAAAAAAAAATAATAAAATAAACAGTCACAGTCCCATATTCTTCTAAGTCAAATAATCTCTTCGATGGAAAGTTGCCATAATCTATTTCTCTTGGTATCTGTGGTTTGAGTCTTTCTTTCATTGAGTGATAGATATTTCTTGAGTGTCTATTATGAGCCAAACACTGTGTTGACAGAATCATCAGTAATAAGATAAGGGAGGCAGAATAAAAAAAAATAAATAAAAAGAAGACAGAAGTTAGGAGAGAGGGATGAAAAATAACTCAGGAGAAGAAACTTGAAAATCCCTCTGGTGTTCACTTCTTAGTCTGTCATTTTCCATCTATATGACCTTGGGTGAATCACTTTATCTACGTCTTTGTTGCCCTCTCTAAATTTGAAGACTTAATTAAACTATGGAGTCCTTGGTGGCCTTACAGGGAAAGGCGTAACTGCAGTGTCACATATGACACATATTTTATATTTCTGATTTCTTTGAAACTGATAAGCTCCAAGGATTTTGGTATCTTATTTAACAGGTAGCAACAGCAAGTAACTTTGATAAAGTTCTCCTCAGAGGTTGAGAATTTGGTGAAATTTTTTGTTCAGAAAAAAAAAAAGAAAAAAAGGAATTTCTATTTAGCAGATCGATTTGCTCTGAGATTTTCCTGTTTCACCTAGAAAACAAGAGCACAGGATCTTGGGGGCCTTTATTAGAGATCCTGTGTGTGTGTGTGTGTGTGTGTGTGCAGCTGAGTTGTGTTTAGACATTGTTGGCCATCTGTCTTTTTTTTTTTTACATCAGAAATATAAAACATTTGGGACAGAGGAAACAAAATCCCATCTCATTTGCTTTTACATTGCTCATTTATGGGTCTCCATGTTGACATAATCCAAATGCTAATTTAGCCAAGTATGGTTAATCCCCTAGAAGCTGCAACAGTTAGCCACATAATTCAGTGCCATGCTACAGGCACTGTTCATTTCAGCTTCTCAAGTTTGTGAAAGAGAAGGGTTAAATAGTGTTTGCTCCATGAAGCAGAAACAACAGTGAAAAAAACTAACATTATATAGAAATTGCCATCATCCATGCTGTTATACCAGCCTTTCCAACTCCATTGTCTATAGGGGTGGTTTTCAATCTGGGGCAGTTTGGTCCCCCGAGAGGCATTTACAACGTCTAGACATTTCTTCATTGTCATGGCTCAGAGATGGAGGCAGAGGCCAGAGATGTTGCAAAACATCCCACAGTGCTCTAGATAGCCCTCACAGCAAGGTATTATCTGCACCAAAATGTCCACAGTGACAATGCTGAAGGTGAGAAAGCTGGGTCTAGATCACCCTTTTAAACCCAGAATACATATGCCACTTTTCTAAGTTTGTAAGCTTGCTAAGAGAAAAAGCTAAAAATTGAATTGAATTTAGATTTTAACATATATCAGTAGCTATCTGATACTAAGTGCTTTCAAGTTTGTACCAACAAATGTAAAATAAGTCCATTTGTAATAATAAAAATAATGATCCCTTATATATATAAGCTACTTTATAGTATGTAAAACAAATTTACATGTATCGCTGTGTTTATCACTTCGATCCTGTCAAAAGAGGTATGGTTGGCATCATAACCATTTTATAGAAAGAGAATTATTTTTCCCTGTTAAACCCCTTAAAATGGCTTTTCAACTTGTTATATAACACCTTAATTATTGAGGAATCACCAACAAATTGTCACATGTCATGTATTTCTGGAAGGAAATACTGGGCTGCTCATGTCTCTTACCCTGGGCATGAGTGAACTCACTGATTGACAAATGGAACTTTAGGAACTGCCTTGGAAGTGGTAAATTGTATGGTATGCCACAACTATCCCATACATCTGATTTATAAAAATTAATTTTTTTGAAAGGCAGCAGAAGATACTGGAAGTGTCATTTTTACTTGAGCTGCCTTTTTTATAGAACCTGAAACAGATGAGATTATGAATAGGGAAAATTCCTGGTCTCTGATCTCCCCTCTCTATGGCTTTACCATGCTGTGATCCATAGACCATAACTTGAACATTTAGTGAAGAAAAGATCAGGGATATATCAGGCTAAGCTGTTGTTTGGTTCTTCTTGGTAAACAAGCAAAAAATATATATGAATATAAATGTGTCAAATCCATTAGACACTTAATGGACCTCCTTTGATTCTGGAAATGTCTTACAGACAGTGCCAAGAGACAATCAAGCAAGACACAAGGATTCAGAAGAATCCTTGCTGAATGTGAAATAAATTCTTGCCTTGCCTTGCACATTACTCTGAACCCAGGTTTCAGCAGGAGGCAGACCCAGGGTGAAGTGCTGGTTTGGGCACTAGCTCACTCTGTGAAATTACAGCAGTTGCACAATGCTCGATTTCCTCATGTACTGGATGGGATGGTACTCTTTAGGGCGACAGAGAGGATTAAAGCTGTGATGTAATGGACTTAGCAGTGCCAGGCACATTGTAAGCCCTGGAGGACAGCAAATCCTTCTTGAAGAGGCTGTGAAGTTTTGATTATGGCCATCCTTGCTGGTTTGATCTCTTTTTGTGATACCTTGTTATGTATGTTCACTCTTGCCTGTGTGCAATGCCGTGATCCTAAATCAGACCATTGACATGTTTTGTAAACATCCTATGAATGAGACCAAACCCTCCCTCTTCTTAAAACGCTTCAAAGGACTTTCCTAAAGGAGGAAGTCTTCCTTTGCCTGCTCTTTAAATGTCGGAACTCCTTAGGTTTTTCTCCTTATCCAGTTGCTTCTCTTTCCAAAGTCCCGATGCTGTCTTTTAATAAGTGTTGTGTACACCAGTGGTCATAGAAACACTATTCACAATGGCCAAAAGAGGGAAGCAACCCAGATGTCCATCAACATGTGAACGGGTAAACAAAATATGGTATATACAATGGACTATTATTCATCTTTAAAAAGAAAGGCAATTCTGACAGATGTGACAACATGGAACAACCTTGAGGACATTATGCTTGGTGAAAAAAGCCAGTCACTAAAGGCTAAATACTGTATCATTTTATTCACTGAGATTCTTAGAGAACTCAAAGCAGAGAGATATAAAGCAGAAGAGTGCTTGGTTGGGGGAGATAGGGGCTGGAGGAGAAAGAAAAGGGAGTGATTGCTTAATGAGTAAGGAATTTTGGTTTGGGATAAATGAAAGAGTTCTAGAGATGGAGGGTGGTGATGTTTGCACAACAGTGTCAGTACTAGTAATGCCCCTAAATTGTACACTTACAAATGGTTAAAGTGGTAAATTTTGTTACCTATATTTTATCACATTAAAAAAGATTTTTAAAATAAGTACCATATAATAATAAAAGAAAAATTGTTAGCAATTATTGAATAGCAAGTACCAGGCATTGGACTAGTCGTGTTAGGTATAGTCTTAATTTAAGTCTCACATTAACTCTTAGAGATCAGTGTATGGTTGTTTCCATATCAAGAGAAAATTAAAGGCCCAAGAAGTTGAGTAAGCCCAAGGTCACACGGCTAAGAAGTTGCAGAGCTGAGATCAAAACCCAGGTATCAAGTGCCAGATTCTTAATCCCTGCGTTTACTCCCTTATCTGGTGCCTATATGTTGACAACAATCACATTTTGATTCTCTAGCTCAGACCTCAGGAGAATGACAATGATAATGGTGATACTGGTGTTTTACTAACAATATTTTCAGCTTCTTCAAAAAATTATGGAACAGTGCCCATCATCCCGATTTAAAGATGAGAAATTTGAAGCATAGGGAGGTTAAATAACTTGTTCAAGTTCACTCATCCATGGCTGAGCCAGTATTTAAACCTAGGTCAGTCTGATTTAAAGCCATAATCTTAAATATAACTATGTTCTTGAATATCTCACAAGCACCCTGTTTAAAATAAGCTCTCTTTTTTTCATATTTCAAAATATCTGAACTGGGGATATAACTTATTGTATCAATACAGGGTTCTCCCTATACCTCACTATTAACTTGATGGATGGATACACTTTATAGAACTCGGGAAATTGGGTATTTATCACTCTAGATATACTAAGTGCTCAGAAGAAGTTTGTCAAAACATTTTCCAGGGGTTCCCAGGTAGCTCAGTGGCTTAAGCATCTGCCTTGGCCTCAGGTCATGATCCCAGGGTCTTGGGATCGAGCTCCACATCCGGCTTCCTGCTCAAGGAGCCCCTCCACTCTCTCTGTCTCTCACTATCTCTCCCTCTATCAAACAAATGAAATCTAAAAACAAACAAACAAACCATGATCTGCCCCAGGATTACGAAAACCAAGCCCTTGGGCATAGATCTACATGAAAGAATCCGGAACCCAAGTGAGAAGAACAAGTATGCATGGGATGGAATTCACTTTCAGACCTCAGTGAGTTGCTTCTGGGGCCAGAAAACCTATAGCCACCTTTCTCTGTTGCCCCTGCTTCTTCCCCTTCTCAGTGAGCACTGCTGTCTCATTTCTAAGAACTGAGACACACTTGGTCTTTTTAGGGGCAGGGATGTCGTGCATCAACTCACATTGTTGCCTCTTTATCAGTTTTACAATTTCCCTCAGAAACTCCAGAAGATGGAACTGGACAACTTGGAGCCCAAACACAATTTCTAAGACTTAAATCCCTGACCCCCAGAAAGACCCTAAGAGATGCTATGGAATGCAAACTCCACCAACAGATCCAATCTGCTTTGTTCTGTGACAAGTTCCCTAACAACCATGAATCACTAACCATTATAATGGAAGGGCTAATTTTCCTGCTGTATAAAATCAGCTTTTTATAAAAACAGGCATCCTTGATGACATGAGTAGAATCAAATGACCCGAATGCAATTTTTTAACAAAGGGAGTAGTGGCTAAAAGTTTTCCCCCCTGGAGTAGATCTTGTCTTGCCTGTACCCAGATCTAGATCTGGAAAAGTTTACTTGCAATAATAATTAAACATTGCCATGACAACTGCAATATTTAAACACTGTTGTTGGCAGAAAAAAAATTACTTCCCAAGGAAAAAAATTTTGAGGAAATACATGTAATTTTTCAAGGCACAACAAAAATATATATGGTTACCTTAAAATATACTATAATTTTCCCAATTATCACTGATAACATAAATCCAAAATGCAGTTGAAATTTCAGTGTGATGGAGTCACAGTAAATTTAAAGGTTGATTTGACTGGTATTACCTTCTAGAAAGAGAGGAAGGAGCTTGTACTTGGGGAGGGCCATGAGTTACTCTAGTCATCAAATATTCATGCTATAAAAAACTCGGTAAAATAAAATGATGGTTCCTAAATAAATGTCAAGAGTTAGATGGCATTCAGTGAATGGTTCTAGTATGAGCGCAAACAGTGATTCTTTAATTAAAAGCAAGCAAAAAATAACTAATTAAATGTCATGATGGGGGCAGCGAAAGTATAGGGGGACAAGGGCTCAGGGGAGACCATGTCAGAGAATTAGACTCTGATCCTAAGGAGAGGGCAGCTGGGGCACCTTCCTCATTTCTGCAGAGCTGGGTTCAAATAATGCCCAATAGTACCATGCTAGTGAGCCTGCATCCACAGGAGGGAGATCCTTAGCTAGGGAAGGAGCCCGCAGTAAATGTAGCAGGGAACTTAGATTGCTATTATTAATAGTAATAATAACTACCACTGAGCGAGTACCTGGTCTGTTCCAGGGGGTTCGAAAGCACTTTATGAACACTCTTCCACCAGATGAAGCTTGTGTGTCGGGTACCAATGAAGCACACAAAACCCTTTTTTTTTTTTTTTGCCAGAAATTGCTGTTTTGTATTTCTCAAAAAGCATTGAATTCCTCTCAGAGGAAAACTTGGAAGGTTGCTGAACTACCTTTGTTCCTATTTTGAATTGGTATTGTTTTTATTATAAAGTACAAAATGGGATGGGGGTGGGGGCTAGGTAGCACCATAATCTTTTCAGTATCAAAAGCTCTAAAGCTTTGTCTAGGCCACCGGGTCTCTGTCACACTCTTTCGTTAACTAGTTGCCATTGGGTAATGCCAGGACTGGGAGCAAACTGCGGCCTGCAACTTTAAGTGAGGGTGGAGCACCCGTCTCCCACCATCCCTGAATGTGCTCTGAACCCCTTGATGGCAGCACCTCCTGTCCATCCTGGAGACGCTGCCTGTTGCCAGTCCCCCTTGTTGTTTTTATCTGAACTCTGCGTCTGATTCCATATCATCACTCCCCAGGATATTTCTACCCGGGCTGAAAACACACATCCCACTTCCAGGCATCTGCTTCACGTTTCCTGGATGGCCCAGTAATGTGTTTGTTTAGCTCACTTCACATTTGACTATAGATTTTGCCAGTGGCCTTTTGAACACTAGCCTCAGGATGTTTGTTTTTGTAAGTTTTTGTCTTATCTCACTTCCTCTGAAACAGCCTCGCTTTTCACAGCTTGGCTGAAGCAGCTCTCTGCATCGCTGAGACATCTTGCCAGTGCATGAGGCAAAAAGATTTGCAGTTCGAAAATCCTAACTGTTCTGCATTGCAGCATTTCATGGAAGAGGCAGAACATGGGCGAGAGTAACGTGCATCAACAGTGGTCTCTCTGCCTCTTTTCTCTCCCTCTCTCCCTTTCCCCCTACCCCCTTCTCTCTCACTCCTGCCTGAAACTGGGATGAAGTTCAGCGGTTCTCAAAAAAAAAAAAAAAAAAAGGGAAGCACCTGGGGAACTTGTTAAAATGCAAATGCACCAACCATGTCCTCAGAGTTTCAGACCCCAAACAGCTGAATGAGCCCTGGGAATTTTTTTTTAACACATCCCCCAACACCGCCCTATCATTTTGATGAAGTAGTTGGTGGATCTGAACATGAAGAAACGCCAGTAAACTGGTGAAAATCTTACCCTTGAACATCACCATCTTAGATGTGGCTTTGAACTCTAGCTCAGGAATTGCTTGGCTGGGTAACCTTCTGAACTCCAGTTTTCCTCAAATATGGATAAAGAGCACACTGGGGGAATTCAGTGGGCTAGGTGCAAAGTGAATGTTCAGCAAATACTAGTTCTCATTTTTCTTTTGTTTTTAAATTTATTTGACAGAGATCACAAGTAGGCAGAGAGGCAGGCAGAGAGAGAGGAGGAAGCAGGCCCCCTGCTGAGCAGAGAGCCTGATACAGGGCTCCATCCCAGGACCCTGGGATCATGACCTGAGCTGAAGGCAGAGGCTTTAACCCACTGAGCCACCCAGGTGTCCCTACTTCTTATTTTTAAATCATTATATTATAAAGAAACATAAAATGAATGAAAATAGTAGAAAATAAATCTTAGTGGTCTTCTAGGGGAGCAAATAGTCTTAGTCTATGTGAAACTAAAGGCAAAACTTGGACCAATATATGAAAGACAGAAGGCAAGTGCCTAGCTCTTTTATTTTCAGTGATCTATAGCCCATATCTCTCCCTTAACTCGGTCTGTTCCTCAGCCCCATCTCCCCTCATCATCCTTTGGGAGGTTTCTTGAATTCACTTCCTCAGGGAGGGTGACTTTCCTGACCTGCAGTTTAAATCCACATCACCAGTTGCTTCCTCTCGATGTGTTCCTCACATGTTATTGTTAACTAGTAGTGTCGTGTCTGCCTTCCTTCTGGACTGTGAGCTCCCCTAAGGGATGGGGGCTTGTAAGCAATCGTTGCCTTATTTCTAACTGGAGAGTCATGGTATGAGCCTGATACATATCTTTTGAGGGAGTAAATAAATGTAAGGATGTAAGGAAGATTAAAAAATGTTTGGGATGTCTCAGGGGTACTAACTTGCCTGTCATGGCAAGTCCATTCAAGTGAACCACTTGGATACATTGTGAAGGACATCTCTGCAGGGACCTTCAAGTTCTCTTTCAGTTGGCCAGCTTTCCAGAGCACATTGAGAAAATCTTGGGCAGTTTCTTGAAGAAAGACAAAGTCATAACGAAGAGCTTTGTTTTGCCATTTGCAAGGAGTTAGACAAATTGCACAAGGAAATGCCAGATGACATCAATTTTAATTATGTCTCAGTGAAACACCTGAAGGTACCATTTAAATGATGCACTGCTACAGTTTGCAGGACTTCCAAAGGATGAAGGGAGAATTAATGAGGTAGAGACAGAATGATTTTATTTACCAATCTACTCCTAGCTTTGCTGCATTTAATTTTTTTTTCTTTCCTCATATGGAGAAATTTTAGCTTGGCATTAATATTCCCACAAAGGAAAGGTGATTCACGAGCTGAATGAATTAAGCATTCTACCAGACTTGTTCTCAAAAGTTGGAAAAACAGCAAAAATCACACATTATTTCAAGCCTGGAAAAGCTGAGTTAATATTTTTTCTCCATTGTCTTTTGCTTTCTGCTTCTGGCCAAAAATAGAAAGCCACTTTTATAACCTTTTAAACGTGTTCTTAGGGGAAAAGGCATCTTCAAAGTGGAAGCAGGAGCAGAGAATAAATGCTCAGTTCTATTTCTTTTGGCAGATAGACTTCATTTGAATTTTGCTCATATGGCTCTAGTTTTCATTACTGCAAAATAAAAGGCTACCTGGCAGCTTAGAAAAGGTGAAGAAGACCACATAACTCCTACCTATGTTCTTACTCAATATAGACCTCCTTGTAGCTTAACTCAACTCTCTCTGTTGGCCAATTTCTCTGAGTATTTCTATTCCATAATTTTCGAAGACAATCAAAAGTGCCATATGGAATGACAGTTCACTGTAACAAGCATGTAAGCATACATAGATAAATTATGCATTCATTCTTCATTTATTTGCAAAATTATGGAGATGCAATTTTTAAGGTATTTCTATACATTTCTCTATTCATTTCTTTGAGCCCATTTGTTTCCTTTTGGGAAAGAAAATACACTGAAAACAAAGACAAAATGTACTCCCTGGCACAGTATAAACAGCTTCAGTGACAGACTACTTGTGGGTTCTGGGAGGTCATTTTGCAAAAGCTCTGGACTTAGTCTGGTTGATGAAAGCCCCTGATACGTGTTAGGAGTTTGAGCTTTATCAGGTTTATCACTCCCCATAAATACAAGGAAAAGCCGGTGCGGGGACAATCATATCATCAGATAGGATAGGACTGAAACCTTGTATGGAGATAAACTCCTTCCATATCACACATCCCGTGAAGTGGGTGAGAAAGAAGAACATACTCTCTCCCTCCTACATGGAAAAATCAACAAGAAGATTCCTTTACTGAAGCAATTTCCAACATGAATTCCTTAGATGATATTTCATGGTCAAAAAGATTTTGCACAGTAACTCCATACTATTTCTATTTTTGGAGGGTCATATGCATTTTAGTCAACTAAAGACCTTAGGCATTCCTGAAACCATATGTACTTTTATTTAACTTGACTTTTCCCAAATTCATTTTTCCCCTGTTTTATAGCATGCCTATTAATGATAACTAGACTTTAATTAAAAAATAGTACCTTAACCCATAAGCCCCTCTGTATCCCCCACCCCCAGCCCTTCTCTTCTTTCAGACTCTGTGTAATGTGAGGGTAACCTATAGTAGTTCCAGTACTTTCCAATTTCTTATATGTTATAACCTGTCATGTTATAGACAATATAATGCAAAGCATAGTAGTTGCATGCCACACATATACACAATGAATTATTACTATTTTTCTACTTAATGGTTTCTGACTGTCTTTACCTGCCATAAAGTATTCTGTGAATTCTCCTATTTTATAAATTGATGAAATACTGTCCCAGTAGGGGATCACTATCATGGGGAAAAGCATTCAACCGCAGCTCAGCAGTTCGGAAGTCCATTCTGATGAGCTAACAGGTATCCACAGGGTGACCCAACCTGGCTGTGAGGCATATTTGTGTACTGACTGTGGAGTCCTCTCTACTTACCCATTGTTTGGGTATGAAGTCAGATAGGAGCACTGTGACTGGCGCCTTCTGTTTCACTGCCCACCTCCCTCCAAGCGTTTAATGGGGAGCTGGTGCTCTGTCATCCAAATGACTACCCTCATTTCCTGTGTCAGGTACACTTCATTTTTCTTGTCTTGGTTTCTGTAAGAGGCCGCAGACCAGATGGAGGAAAACGGAGGGATGATCCATCAACTGTGCCTGCGATGTTTGGAGGATTTTCACTTCCTTTCAATTAGGAGCAGGCTGTTCTCAGAGGATCCCCCTACCTTCACTGCCCTATTTTCTTTCAGAGCAGACAGCCAGAATTTCGTTTTACTGTCAGAGCTAGTACTCGGGGGGAAAACCAACCAGGTAGGAAAGAGATAACTGACAGGGGAAGTTATATTCAAATAGACTGATGGGGGCTGGTAGAATTCCAGGTGTTTTCCAGATATACCTCTAAGCAAATACTAAGTTTTATATTCCCATTCAGAGATCTCTAGTGTCTTTTTTTGGTTATTGTTTCCCAAGAGAATATATTGTCTCCTTTTTATTCCCTTAAAAACGAATCCATATTCATCGCTCAAAATTGAAACTATTCAAATGAGCGAAACAAAGAAAACAAAAGTCACTCATAAAACCACTACTCAAATAGAATCGTAGTTAATATTATAAAGTATTTCTCCTAGCCTTCTTCCTTACATAAATATTTGTAGTTTATTTTAAAACACGGGAATATCTGTGCATGATGTATTAGAAACATCTTTTTCCACTTCACTGTATGCCTCAGTCATTTTTCGTGCCATGGCGTATTCTTCGGTGCTACCATTTCTGAAGGCTGCAGGAAAATCCCTTCCTTAGGTCTGTGTGTGTTGACGTTTGATCCATCCCTTCATGCAGTTCAAAGTAGTGATTTGATGTTTTGGGTTGTTTTTTATTATAAACAGTGCTATGGTTAATATCTCTGTGACTGAGTCTTTGCACACAGCCTTGGCTTTGTACTGGTTTTGTTTCTTTTCTTGTGAGATAAAATAAATACAGAAACGTGCATAAACCATTTTTACAGTTATTGAATAACTAAAAATGGACATCCATGACTGCTTGACAGTATGAATGTACTTTTTGCTGTAGAACTGTATACATGCAAGTGATTAAAATGGTAAATTTGATGTTTTATATATATGGACCACAATAAGAAAAGAGAGAAAAAAAAGAGCACTGATATAATTACTATCCTGGGCCAAAAAAAGATCATTGCTGCAGCCCATGAGCTTCTCCCTATCACAACTCCCTTGGACTCTCCTGGAGGTAAACATTATGATATCCTTCTCTTAATTTTACCTAATATGGATGAATACCCCAAAGTATCTGTTTTTGAACTTATATAGACACAGAACCATGGTTTTGTCTCTGACTTCTTTGGCTCAATATATATTTACAAGATTTATCCATGTAGTGTGTTCATTTATACTGCCGCATGACATATCATCATGTACATATAGTATAAATTTATCCATTGTACTCAGGAGGGATAGCCCGGTTTTGATCTGTTGCAGTGTGTAGTCAGCCTGGGGTATCCATGCACCCATCTCTGTATGGTGCACACCCAAGGTTGGAATCACTGAGTCATGGGATAAGTATATCTTTAACTTGATAGATAATAGCCAGATAGGTGGTTAAATTGTTTATACCAGCTGTGTATGAGAATTCCCAGTGTTCTATGTCCTCCTGGCATTTGGTACTTCCAGACTTTAAAATCTTTTTCTCAATCTAGTAGATATACACAGTAACATTTCATTTTGCTTTTTATTTGCATATGTTGTATTATTAATGAAGTAGGGTAGCTTTTCATATATTTATTTATTGATCATTTGTAAAACAAAAGACTTGAGTCTTTTGCAGACTGTTTTTCTGTTGTCTTGTCTATCTTTTTTCTTATTGTTTTGGGAGAGTTCTTTTTGTCTTCATTGGCTATGTGTTTCCCCAAACTATAGATTTTCACTCTGTTGATGGTGTGTATTTTTTACTTTAGTCAAATATATAACATTTCCTTATTTGTTCTTTGCATTTTAAGACATTCTTATCTATACTGCATTTATGAAAACATTCCTCTATATTATTTTAGAAGTTTAATTGTTTATTCCCTATTTAAATCAGAAACTAATTGGAATTATTATGTAAAGGATGTTATGTGGAGATATATATTTATGTGTGTATATGTATTTATATATGTATTTTTTTCTTCTTCTTTTTAAAAACTATGGATACCCATTGTCTTAGCAACATTATTAAAGTCCGTCCTTTCCCTTCCAGACTCCATGCTACCTCTGTCATAGAGCATATGCCCATATTACACGCATGGGTCTGTTTCTGAGTTTGCAGCTCTTTTCCACTGGTCTGTTTACCTGTCCTGATCCACAGTTAATTCTGACATAGTAATTCTTTTTATTTTTTATTTAATTTTTTTTTAATCTTTTATTTCTTTTCAGTGTAACAGTATTCATTGTTTTTGCACCACAGCCAGTGCTTCATGCAATCCGTGCCCTCCCTATTGACATAGTAATTCTTGATCTCTGGCAGGACACATGCTTCCATATCGTTCTTGACTGCTTGACTGTTATTTACCCTTTGTAGTTCCGTATACATTTTAGGTTCAGCTTCTTTCATTGTTGAAAAATTTGGAAATTTGATTGGGATTATATTGGAGGAGAATTTATATCTTTATGATATTGAAGTTCTCAATCTATGATCATTTATTTAAGTCTTCTTTAATGTCCATGAATATTTTATAATTTGTTCAGTAGAAGTCTTAAATCTTTTTGTTAGATTTGTTCTTATGCATGTTCAATGTTATTATGAGTGTTATTTTTAAATTTTTCTATTAACATATAGTGTATTATTTGTGGTACAATTGATTTTTTATATTGTGATCTAGAAAACATGTTTAATTATTTTATTAATATAAGTAACATACCTGCATTTTTTAGAGGTTTTATACATATAAAATCATAACATTTTTAAGTGACAGTTTTTTTCTTCCTTTTCAATCTTTATGCTTCTTCCTTCCTTCCTTTCTTTCTTCCTTTCCTCACTGCACTGGCTGGAACCTTCTGTGTAATTCTGATTAGAAGGAATAGTGTGGTATTTTATCTTTTTCTTGATCTCAGAGTGGGAGTACGCCTTCAAGTATGAGGACTGGTGGGGTTCTTCTTTATCGGATTAAGGAAGCGAGGTCCCTTCTATTCCTAGTTTGCTTCAGGGTTTTTTTTTTTTAGAATGAATGGAGAATTTTTTTCAAATGCTTTTTCTGTACCCTTTGAGATCATTTTATGAATATTTTCTTGTCATGTTTCAGTTATCTATTATTTTATAAGAAGCCATGTCAGTATTGGTGGATTGGAAGAATGACCATTTTATCAAACATTACCATCTGTGGGTTGAGAGGGCTCATCAAGATTATTGTTCTGCCATTTTTGTTTGGGTGCTTTTATGTAGTCACAGTGAGAAGATATCTGGGGTTGCAGTCATGTGGTAGCTCAGTTTGGACATTAGAATGTTCTAGATGACTTATTACATGTCTGGCACCTCGGCAGAGATATCTAAAGGTCCCAGTGCGGTTGGAATATTGGGATGGCTGGGCCAGTCTTTCTCCACATAGTCTCAAGCCCTCTTTCTCTCTCTCTGGCCTCTGGAAGCTCTCTCCGTCTGATTGAAGGATTTCTTACATGGTGACCCAAAGTGCACAGCAGGAGCTGCCAGGCCTTCCTAAGGCATGTTTTGGAAATTGGCACAGCATCACTTCTGCCACATTCAGTTGGATAAAGGAAATCACAGGCCAGCCCAGATTCACTGCCAGCAGGACTATACAAGGCTATGATGCCAAGAGGCCATACCACAATATATTAATGTGGTGAATTACATCAATTAGATTTTCTAATGTCTACTAGCCTTACATACCTGGGATAAACCCAAGTCTTAATGAACTTTTTTCAAATCTAATATATTACTTGTTTAGGTTGGCCCATTTTCACTGTTCCTTCATAATATAGTTTAAGAAAAATTGTAGGTCATCCTTGCTCTTAAAAAGAATCCAGTAATACTTTTTTATGAAAGTCGTTGAATGGATGAATCTAGATCTTATTTATCTAGATTCTATAAGAATCTAAATCTTATTTATCAGCAAAATAAGTCAGTCAGAGAAAGACAAATACCACACGATCTCACTCATAGGTGGAATTAAGAAACAAAAGAAATGAGCAAAGGAAAAAAAGAGAGAGAAAGAGAGCGAGAGAGGGACAACCAAGAAACAGACTCTTAAATATAGAGAACAGACTGATGGTATGGTGAGGTGAGGGGTGGGGGAATGGGTAAGAGTTGAATCAATATATTATACACCTGAAACTAGAATAACACTGTATGTTAACTGTACTGGAATTTAAAATAAAATAAAAAATAGTTGAGGTCCCAAGTTCTCTTCTCTCCTCTCCTCACATATATGCCCTAAGAGGAAACTTCTTTGATCTTTCCATGGAGGGGGTGGGACACTGGAACAATTTGATTGCTGCTAGCAAGGCAGGCATCAGAACCTAAGCAGCGGTGATTTCACCTGGTGAGTCACTGTCACATTGACATATCCTGTTCCCCGCTGATGGTGCTACCTTTTACACAAAAGCATTCAGAACACCCTGCATTGGCAATGCGGTGAGTCTCTCTCAGTGCCTCCTCTCCTGTGCAACCTCACGGTGGTTGCATTGGAAGGATCTTGATAGCAACTTCCTTAAGTCCAGTGGTGCCCAACTAATGGAGAGTGACTCATGCCTCTGACAGGGAAGTTAATGTTTCTTCTCAGTGCTTATGTTGGTTAGTCTTCCCATTTCCTCCTCATATTTGTTTATCCTATCTTCCATGAAGTTTATGAAAAGATTGTAGGACATCACTATAAGGTAATTGGGATAGCATTTAGTTACTACTATAGTAGATTTTACTTAAAAGATTATAGTTTACTATGTACCATGCACTCTCTATATTTAAATAGGTTGTGTATACAATTATATCTAATACATAATGTATGCATAATATACATGCTGTATGTATGGATATGCTTCCAGTGATCCATGTTTTTACCACATGTTGTGTGTATGTGTATCTGTACACACACACACACACACATACACGTTGTGTGTGGATGCTTTATATATTGTGGTAGACAAAACATAGCCACAAACTTATCAACATTTATCCCACGGAGAGGTGAGTCTTTGACTCCTACCTTTGAACCTGGGTGAGCTCAGAAACTGCTTTGAGTGGGGGGCTATTGAAAAGGTGATGCTCTGTTTTCAGGCTCAGGCCTTAATAGCCTGGCAGCTTCCACACCCTGTCTCTTGAAACACTCATTCAGGGAGAAGCCAGCTGCCGTATAGGTAGTCCAACAAACCTGAAACCACCATGCTGTGAGGAAGGCCAGTTAGCCACAGGGGAGTAGAGGGACCTGATGACTCCCACTGAGGTATTCTGGTCACCCCAGACCAGGCAGCAGACTTGGGAGTGAAGATTCATCAGATGATCCAGCCTCAACCCCAATCTACTGATACCAACTCATATGCAGATTATAGGAGAGATACAGTCTATTTATGAATTAAGATGAGTTCCCTTTCGGTCGTGTTGTGAAAGAGGTGTCGTGGGACATCCTGACAGAGATACTTAGAGAATGCAGAAATTTAGGGTCAATGAGCTGGACTGAAGGTATTACCCAAAAATCCTGAATGTGCCTGTGATTATCATTTGACGTCACTGTGTATGGCCCACTGCTGTGAGTAGTTGCTCACTGTGGGTAAGGGCCACACCTCTAGGGGATGGTAAAGGAATCATACCTATGGCAAAGGACAGTGTATGTCATACAGCTTGAATGAACCCCTCTCCTAGGCAATTCTACTATGTGTCCCCAAGTAACAGTTCCAACCCTGTCTCATCCCTTTCCAAAATCAAAAGTAAAATAAAATTCAAAAGCATTATGTTAGATGTAGGCCATTGTTCATGAGATTGGTATGATCTTTATGTAGATATTTTACCATTATTAGAGTTATTTATCAAATTATCTCTTCAACTTTTTTATTTTTTAAGATTTTTTTTGACAGAGAGAGATCACAAGTAGGCAGAGAGGCAGGCAGAGAGTCGGGGTGGGGGGGGTGTGGAAGCAGGCTCCCTGCTGATGAGAGAGCCTGATGTGAGGCTCCAGCCCAGGACCCTGAGATCAGGACCTAAGCCAAAGGCAGAGGCTTAATCCACTGAGCCACCCAGGCACTCCTTCACCTTTCTTTTTTATGGCTGATAAAGAACTACACCTCCTGGTTCTGGGCTACCATTGTGAATCCATTTCCTTTAACTTTACGTTTCACTGACTGCGCTCCAGCCACTCTGACTTTTTATCTCTCCTTTCAATCTACTAAGCTCCTTCCCATTTGGGAGCCCCTTGTACTTACTGTCCCTTCTGTATAAGAGCTTTATCCATAGATCCTCCTTTAGCTCTGCCCTTTCCAAAATTCAGGTGTCAGCCTAGAACCCAGTTGTACCTTCTCATAGAGGCTAGGTTTACATAGTACACCAGTACCCTAGTTAATCTTCTTTATATCACCTCTTTATGTCTAAAATGAAAAAGAAAAAAATTTGTCAATAGTACTATTATCTCCACAAGAACAGGATTTTTGAATTTTTAATTCCCAGTTCCAATTGTGTACATAGTAGATTCTCAATAAATAACTGCTGTCTGAATAAATGAATGGCCATGTGCATGTGAAAGAGAAAGACCAAGAGAGGGAAGAGGAGGGCCAGTGAGCATGTATCTTACAGGACTCCATCTCCAGTGCTCCCAAATCTGGTGCACTGTTTAGTGGCTCTCCATCTCACATGCACACTGAAATCATCTAGGGACCCATTGAAACTGGAGACCTACTCTCAGAAATTTGGATGTAAATTTTGGGGGTGTAGCCTAGGCATCAAGATTTTCCAAAACTCCCCAGTGTGTCCCAGGTGAGAATCAGTCATAGGTATTAATAAAACTGAAGTTATCTTTTCCTGTGCCTCTTCTGACGTCTTTATTAAGTAAATTCTGAGACGCTCTAACTCCAGAGCCACCAGGCAATGCTGATCACTACAGATGTCTCCAACATACTTGCTCTAAAGAAAGATCTGGACTGCTCGTGTTTACCTTAAGGATCAAATTCCCATTGACTGGTGGGAACATTTTGGTTTATAAGAAAAGATACAGAGAGCTTTTGTTAGAAGATAAACTAGCAATGGCATATGAGCTGAATTCAGAATTTTCCACATTAGCGTCTTTCTTGGTCATTGCATATTAAAGTAGGGTAGGAAAGTAACTTAACAGTCCTCCTGGGAACAGGAGCAGGTTTTGACATTTGAAGGTCATGTTTCTGCCCCCAAGGGAAGCATATGAGAAAACAGAGCCAGGTTCATTCCCTAAGCCCATCTCTTGGGTATCATGGGGAAGGTACTAATGGCATTGATGGGCACTATGGAACATGATGTTGGTTGAGAAAAAATTTAAAGCAACAAAACCCTCTTTTCAAAGAAAATCAAACCACAATTCGAAAATTGACCGGGGCGCCTGGGTGGCTCAGTGGGTTAAAGCCTCTGCCTTCGGCTCAGGTCATGATCCCAGGGTCCTGGGCTCGAGCCCCACATCGGGCTCTCCGCTTGGCAGGGAGCCTGCTTCCCCCTCTCTCTGCCTGTCTCTCTGCCTACTTGTGATCTCTGTCTGTCAAATAAATAAATAAACTCTTTTAAAAAAATTAAAAAAAAAAATTGATCAAAGTGGAGTGTTCTATTTGGAGGAGAGTTTGTAGCCTGGAGGCTAGCTCAGTCTAGGTTGCCTCACGCAGTGCCTACCCCCAAATGGCCCTGGAGGACTGATGACTAGGGCTCTGCCAAAGGTGACTTGAAAAACACCCTTCCAGATGATGCTTTTTGGGGTAGCAATTATAGAGAAATTAAACTAATAACAATTAGGTAAGGGTGTGCTGTGGGTCTTCGGTATTGAGATTGAGCATGGCATTAGGATTAACCAGGTTGGCCCCTTTCTAGAATCATTTCAGTTCATACGAGCATGACCTGGGGACATTGGTGAAATGCAGGTTCTGATTCAGTGGTCTTGGGTGGGACTCAAGATTTGCATTTCTGATAAGCTCCTAAGAGCTGCCAATGCTTTGAATACCAGCTTCAAATCACAATTCATGATCAACATTCCCAGGAAACTTACTAAAAGATCTTGGGGCACCATCCTGGAGCTTCTCGATGCAACCCTCTACCTGAAAGTCTGGAAGTCCTTGCTTTTTACAATTTCCCTAGTCTTTTCTGATGTTCGCTAGGGTTGAGTACTTATGCTTTAGCATGTGTCTGCCTACATATTTTACCTTTTGGGAACCCCGGAGGAGAGCCTGTAACTCATCAAATGTCAAGGCTGGAGGAGGGTCTAGAGATCATGTAGCCAACCTTACTCTTTTATTGATTAGAAAATTGAACGCCCAAAGGGCAAATAGTTCTGTCAAACGTCTATCACCAGTGGGGAGCAGGGCAGATGCTAGCATCTCTCTTGTCTTCTGCTGTAGTCCCAAAGCCTAGTACAGTGCCTGGCACAAGGAAGGTGAGAGCAAAAATCATTCTTACTGGCGTGTATTTGTGTTCTGCTTGTGCCTGATTGATTATTTTCAAGTTCTCTTATTAAATATTTTCAAGTTATAAAAATGAAAATTGCTGTTCCCAGATAAAATATCAAAGTTCTCATAAGAATCTGAACAGTGTAGGCATTCAGAACATGGACTATGGGGAGCCAAAGAGATGGACCTAGAATTTAGCCCTGGCTTCAACATTTACTAAGTGTGTGATCTTGGCGATTTGGCTCAACTGTTCTGAGCCTGTTTCCTCATTTGTAAATTGGAGATTTCAATAGATTCTAGGTCATGGAGTTTTGTGAATATTTAATTGGTCAGTGCTTGTAAACTGTTTAACATGGTTCTTGGTACATAGTAAGTGCTAAATGCAATGGTAACCCCTCTGGATTACAAAAATGCGATGATGATTGCAAAAGTCATACCAGAAGACACAGCGTTAGGAATCCCCTGCCAACTCATAAGATTTTGAAATGGATCATGTCTGAAATGATTGTGTGTAATACATAGATCATAGATCTGGAGTGAATAAACCTGGGTTTGCACACTACTCAGGAGAACTTTCCTATAGCATGAGGTGTGTCACCCTTGTATCATAAAGTGGTTATTGAGATATTGAGAAACTGAGTTACTAAGGTGAGTTGCTCTCAACAGACCAAATGGCAGGATGGGGTGTGGGGGCTGAATTTTCCCCTGGGATTCTCTCCACGGGGTCCAAATATTGACTGACTAGCTTAGAGTTTGCTGCAGATATGTGGTGTAACAGCTTTGAGCAATGTGTCTCAATCTCTACACAGAGAGCATAGGAAAGATATTTTTAGCCTGATTACTAAAGAGAGGAATGTCAGTTCAAAATATATGCCTCAAGAGTTCAGTAGGGGAATGGGACTGGGCTATCAGGAAGTATGTTTTCTGCATGTGTCCCAGATTTTTAGAATAGCTCCGATTTTCTGACATTCTGCAGTTCTATGAGTAAAATTCTACTTGTCTGAGCAGATATGCTAGTTATGTGGGGGAAGTGGTTAGGAAAATATGGCCACCACAGACCAATATAGAGATCACATCAATGATACTTGGTGTTTGAGGAAAAAGTACTACATATTGTAAGTAGGCATGACTTCCCCTCAGCAATGAGTCAGGCTTTTTTTCAGTTGCAAGTGACAGAAACTAACTCAAATTGGCTGAGGCAAAAAGGGGATTCCCTGACTCTTAAAACTGAAAAGTCCAGGGTTGGACCTTTCCAAAACTGACAAGTCCAGGAAGAATCTGGATGGTTGCAGATTCTCAAACAATGACCCAGCAAAGCCACCTCTCTTCATTTCCTTATTCTTCTTTCTCTATGTTGTCTTATTTTCTCAGGCAGTCTTCTTTGGGTGATGCCAGCAGCCCTGGGTTCATCTTCATCAGCTTGGCATCCATGTAGAAAGAAATGAGCTTTTCAGTGAAAGCTTGAAAATTCACTCTGGCTGCACCTGAGTCATTTGTCCCTCCCACACCCACCAGTGAAAGGACTGGTATCAGCAGCACCTGAACCATGTAGAGTAGAAGATCTCTCAAAGGAAACCGAGACATTAATACAAAAAAAAAAAAAAAAAAATGCTGGGCAGGGAAACACACAAAATGTCTTTATATCCTTTTTCTTTGAGTCAGGATTCTGTTTCTCATCACTTCTTTATGCCCAGCTTCCTGAGAATTAAATTCTTCCATATACCATGTCCACAAGACATACCATCTCCTCCACAAGAGATCTGCCTCTTGTCCACAAGTGAGGTTCATTTGTCCATCCTTTATTTTTCGCCTGTACTGCGTGAACTTCACTGATGTCTTGGTTCTGACTTGACTGTCTCTCCACATGTGATTGAATGTCACTTGGAGATTTAATTTCTCCCACCTCGGCTTCCTTTTGCCTCTTTAGTCTTCGTAAAAATTTTGTCACTACACTACAATCCTTTTCAAACTGTGGGAAGAAGGATGATGTCTATACCTGCAGGCAACCAGAAAGAATTTCTTCTGGGAAACATGGAGACACAATTTTGTTGCCATATGCAGCATCTCTGGCCAACTGCAGAATGGACCCACTATTCATTTGGTTCACCAGAGCAAGTACTCCGGGAATGATTTGCTTGGATCCAATTTGCAATTTGCTTTTAGAGAGCTAATTAGATAGAAATTTGCAAATGAGAATAACTACCCTTGCATGCAGCAATTTGCTTTATTAAATGAGAAGTGACATGGTGTGTGTTACGCTCTTAGCATGATAAGGTTCACAGTTATGCAGATAGTGGAAGCGTTCCAAGAGTGACTGGTGTTCAATGTATAGCTGATTGTCATAAGATTTAGAAAGGGCCTCACGGCAAAAAAGGGACATTTTAATAAAATGTCATTTTCATTCAGCACAGTGTATCAGAACCTCCTATAGGATTTGTTAAAAATAATTAACATTTATTGACTACTAGTGTCAGATGTTAGGCAGAACCCATTCACTCCTCCAAACATCCTAGAAGGAAAGTACGATTGCAGCCATTTTATATTTAAGGGTTAACTGACTTGCTCTTGGTGACATAATTGGATTGTGAGTGAACTTCCGGCCAGTGGACCCAAGACCCCAAGCTCTGACATAATGTGTAGGTCTAGTAATGATTATCACTTTGGCTATTTAGAAATTACCCATGGCTACCTGTTGGATTAAATATATATATATATATATATATATATATATATATATATATATGTATATGTATTAGCTTAAATTCATAACAAAATTGAGAGGAAAGTACAAAAATTTCCTATATACTCCTTACCCCCCCACACACACATAACCTCTCCCATTATCAACATCTTCCACCAGAATGATTCATTTGTTGTAACTGATGAGCCTACATGGACACGTCATTATCACCCAGAGTCCATAGTTTACCTAAGAGTTCATTCTTGGTGTTCTACATTCCATGGGTTTAGACAAATGTATTATGACAGGTATCCATCATTATACAGAATATGGTCACTTTCCTGAAAATTCTCTGTGCTTCCCTATTCATTCCATTCCTGTTCCCCCTTTACCCTACCAATGATTAAAATTGTATAGTTTCCTTTATCTTTTCTGGAATGTCAAAGAGTAGAAACCTTTCATTATAGAGCCTCCTTAGATTGGTTTCTTTTACTTAGTAATACGCATTTAAGGTTTTTCCATGGCTTTGTCTGGTTTAATAGCTCATTTCTTTTTAGCACAAATTGTGTTCTATTGTCTGGTTGTAGCACTGTTTATCCATTCACCTTCCCCATGTTGGTTGCTTCCAAGTTTAGGGAATTATTAATAAATCTGCTATAAATATCCACATGCATGTGTTTAAGCAGCCATATGTTTTCAGCTCCTTTGGGTAAATACCAAGGAGCACAGTTTCTGGGTTGTTTGGTAAGATTATGTTCGGTTTTGTAAGTAACCACCAAACTCTCTTCCCAAGTGGCTGTGCCATTTTCCCTTCCCATCAGCAATGAATGCAAGTTCCTGTTGCTCTACATCCTCACCAGCATTTGGTGTTGTCAGTGTTCTGGATTTTAGTCATTCTAATGTTTGTGTTACCGGCTGTTTTTTAATTTTTCATTACAAACGTATTGTATGCCTTTTAAGTGGTAGATAATAGATGTCTCTGATATTCTGTGTATTTTTAAGAAGTAACTCCCCAATAGTACCTGAGACAAAAAACAACAGCTAAAACCTATTGAGTATTGACTAAGTGTCATGTCTTGTGGTAAGCACTTTAAAAAATTTTTGATTGATTTGATAGACAGAGAGACAGCACAAGCAGGGAGAGAGGGCAAAGGGAAAAGCAGAGTCCCTGCTCAGCAGGGAGCCCGATGTGGGGCTTGATTCCAGGACCTTGGGATCATGACCTGAGCCAAAGGTAGACACTTAATCAACTGAGCCACCCAGGTGCCCTTGTGTTAAGCACTTTATATGTTTTCTTTTTTTTTTTTTTTAAGATTGTATTTATTTATTTGACATACAGAGATCACAAGCAGGCAGAGAGGCAGGCAGAGAGAGAGGCGGAAGCAGGCTCCCCACCGAGCAGAGAGCCTGATGTGGGGCTCAATCCCAGGAGCCTGGGATCATGACCTGAGCCGAAGGCAGAGGCTTTAACCTACTGAGCCACCCAGGCGCCCCGTATGTTTTCATTTTTTAATTTATTTAATCCTCTTACAAACTTCCTGACTTAGATAACATGCCATTTTAGACTAAGGAAACCAAGTGTTAGAGACAAGACACTTGCTTCAGGGCATCCAGGAAGTGAGTGACCGAGCTGAGAGAAGAGTCTAGATAGTTTGGCTCCATAGCTTTTGCCTTTGGCTTCTCTGCTACACTATACCATAGCACACCATGCCACACCAGATCCTTTCAGCCACTGTCAGGGACAATGATGTCCTATTAGAACCTAATCATTTTTATACTTAGTGTTGTTCCTCAGGTATCATCCAATAGTATCTCCCCCCATAAACACACCTTCTCAAAGTCATCACATCACTACCAAAATGTTAGGTGACAGATATTTAATTTTTAAATTCACCTTTAAAAGGACAAAATTTTTGGAGAGTGAGATATTGTCACCAAGGAATGTGACAGAATACTAACATTATCGATTTATTCAACAAATTTCTCAAGGGAGACTGCCAGCCTGATTCTGTGATAGGCTTTGGGAAGACACATAAGGCACAGTACCACAAGAATGCACATGGTTTAGTGATACGTATGCAAATAAGTGCTATAGGGCAATGTGTTGAGTTTTGAAGTAGAAGGGAAGCTAAGTGCTTTGGGAGCTTGATCTGAGCTACCCTTGACTGCCAGTGAATTGGGTCTTCCCCAGGAGGTAATAGAAGGCTGTCCTTAAGTTAAAGGGATTAGGTTCTGTAATAGTGTGTATTTAATTAAGAATATACTTAGTTGTCCAAAAAAAAAAAAAAAAGATAATAGAGATTTAAGCAATAAGTGACTTAATCAGAGGTCATCAGCCTTAGTTGGTTTAGTTGTTACATGTTATCTCTGGTCTCCTTCTATCTCTCTACCTTCTTAGCTATTGGCATTTCATGTTCACGTGTTTTACCTCATTGTCACAAGATGGATGCTGTCACTGCAAACAGAGCCTACGTGGGAAGTTGATAAGAGAGTGGTAATGAAAAAGATATTTTCTTGTAGTGGAACTTTTATTAACTTTTTATTTTATTAACTTTATTAACTTTTATTAACAAAGAAGAGAGGATGTGAGACTCTATGGGGCAGATCCTGATGCATCACACTCATAACAGGATGATTTATAAATCAGAATGTCCATTTCTTCGAATGTAAATAATTGGCTGTACTTAGAATGACATCTACATCACTTCCCATTTAGAATCCACTTTGTCAAGACACATTTAGTAGGTTGCTTCTGAGACCAAGTACATATTATCATCATGCGTATGTGTATCATCATAACATGTGTACAGATGTTTCTAAGGCCAAATAAGTTAAAATCTTTGGTATTTGGTCAAAGATTTCTTTTTGCAGGACTTGCCAGAATCTTTAGCATGTTTATGAGTTCTATGAATTCCCAAGCATCCATTACTAGATCAATGTAATGGTTCACTTTAGTAAGCCTTTAACAGATAGGGTGATGTTTTGTTTGTGGGCACATGCAAGTGTAAACTACTGTTAGCCTACCCAGTAGGAAAAATTATCATTTGAAGTAACCCTCAGAAAGAATTTTACCTCAGAGGTAGTTACTGAGACATTTCAAATGCCACTACTGTAATCTACATCATAGGTTTTGTGAGAAGGAAATAGAAATGCTTTTTTATTTTTAAGATTAGTGGTTTTCAGCTACATTATGAGCCAGAATGACAGCATGGCCTCACCATCCTTCTTTGAACAAGGGGAACCAGGGAAGTCCATCTCCTAATCTCTTTGGTCCTCAAGGTCCTGTGTCCACACTTCATGAAGGGGTCTATCACGTGACACAGTCCTATAGTCTGCTTGTACAGCAACTAGTGGACTGTGGTCTCAGCCTGTCTTAGGCAGAGTGAATATTTTATGCAAAGGCTTATGCAAGATCCCAAAGGCAGACTGGGACTTTCCAGAGCTTATAAGAGCAGTATGCATCCCCATTTTTCATGCTTATTTGCTATTAGGTATGTGTGTGTTTGGCAGAATGCGGTCTAAGCCTTGCTTGAATTAAGAGTTCTTATTTGGCAGTAGAAATGTGAGGCGGAATGGAAGGTACATCTGAAGGCTTAGGAAATACTGGTGAAAATATTCATGACACCAACACAACCATTTTGTATGGTCAAATGAGCTTAAGGTATTCACCATGGAATGCTTTTATTGTGGTACAACTCATGGAACTAGTGTTCTCAGGACCTCACTTTGGGAAATAAACTCACAAGCAGGAAGTTACAGTTTTAGTCTAGAGTAGACTGGGACAGTTGCTCTAGTTCTTTTCTGATGGTTATTTTTTGATTTTCTGATCTATGATATAATTTATGAGAAAAGTGTTAAAGAGGCATTACAGCAAAATCTCATTTTATTTTGCTTTTAATGAACTGTCTTTATTGAAAAGAGTAAAATTGAGGAAGTTTGAGGGAAAAATGAAATACATGGTCATTCCACCTATGCACTAATAGCAGATGTGTAGATGAAAAATGAAACACATAAGGCATTATCTGGCTATTTCTATGTTTGTGTGCTTCCTATTTATAGAGTGACATTTAGATGACTGAAAATTTCACTTTCAGAATCGTGATGCTGTAAGACCCACCCTAAGAAAGAAAGTCCTTTGTGGCAAGAACATTCACTGCTTTTCTGTGGCTTCTACAACCAGCACACATCTAGTAATCAAAAAGAGAGCTGCATGGGATAAATACAGTAGTTGACTTCTGCCCAAATCTTTTGAAGAGAGGAAGTGGAGCTTTTCTGCTCTTCGACACACAAAAGAACATTGCTTTATAATGGATTCCACAGAAAAAGCAAAATCCAAACAAAGCAGCATCTTTTTGCTGTAACCTACATACAATGTAAGTGAGATGCCAAGTATGCAAATGGTGGGAGTGAAGAAATGCACTTTCATTACCCCAGTTATTGGATTTTGTTTAGAAATATGAGTAGTAATTGCCCATGAGTTTGATGATTAATGCATACTGCTCTTTTCTCCTTCTTCTTCTTGTTCTTTACTATTTGATTCTCAGTTTAATTTTTATATACTATTTCTTTGATTATTTCTTTCTTCATAAAAGATGGGGTAGTGGTCTAAGAACTAGGCCCACCTTGTATCAGCCCAAGTCATCAGGGTGAAATATAATAGCAGTTCCCTCCTTCTAGGTCAGTTGTCTCTTTCTACATAAACATCAGTAAGACTGTCTCATGTCTGTTATGAACTCATTTCTGAAAGCAAAACTGGGCCCATCCTTTTGTTCTTATGGTCCAGGTGCAAGTGGAATCAGTGCCATTTTGTAGCAGCTTCTGCTAAGTAGACAAAGCACAGTCCCAGTTTGGAACCTGCAGCTGCAAAACTAGACACTCAGCCTGCCACTCACTGCACCCCCCCCATACATACATTCCGGCCCCTTGACTGAGACCTTACTATGTGTGGGTTTACCAGTCTAATGAACCCCTCTTCACTATTAGATAGGGACCCTGTTTAGTTGTCGTTGTGGCTCTGTCTACCTTCACCCTTCCCCAGGACCTGGGCCAGTGCTCCATCCAAGTAGGCTCTAGATGTTTGTTGACTAGTTAAATATTTTTGAAAGACTCTTCACGCCACCATTGAGGGGGTGGGGAAATGGCTTTGCTGGAGCTGCACATGAAGGAGGAGGCTTGATTCTACAGACTGGAATGAAGTAAAGTGGGAGGATAAAGGATGTTTGAAAAACTGGGGGTGGAAGTCACTAGGGAAAAAAGAAATGCAAAAGGGAATTCTGTGTTTTGTTTTGGAGTTAAATTCATCAAGGCTATATAAACCTCAGTGCATTAATAAGCGATACCACCTCATGAAGTCTTGGACTATATTGTCTCATGTGCTAGAGTAGTCACATGTGGCTATCTAAATTTAGATACATTAGAATTAAAGAAAAATAAAAATTTCATTCCTGAGTAATACTAATCACATTGTAAGGGTCAGCTGCCACATATAACTAGTGACTGCTGTATAAAACAGCACAGATGTGGAACATTTCCATCATCTCCAAAAAGCTATGTCAGACAGCACTCCTCTAGGGGATGATAACATCATTTTGCTGTCCTCTTGTTCATTCATTCTACAAATATTAATGGAGCACCTACTTTGTTCCTGGCATTGCACTAAGAAAGGACTGAAATGTTTCAGGGTATAGACTCTGGAATAGCTGGAATAGACTTTGGCTAGGCTGCTCACTCACTGCATGACCTTGGGCAAGTCACTTACCTCACCTGTGCTTTTGTATAATCACTTGTAAAATGAAAATAATACAATGATCTCATAGCATTGTTCTGAGGATTAAATGAGTTTGTATATGTGTGTGCATGTGTGTATGAATGTACATATGTGTGTATGTATATGAGTGTATGTATTGTATGCATGTTTGTATATGTGTGTGTATACATATATGTGTCTTAAAACCAGTTTTTGGCACATATGCCGTTCTTGGTCAGTAGGAGCTCTTATCATTAGTAGTAGGTATTTATTACAGAGCAATGAGCAAAGCAACTATGGTTCATGCAGTCCTGGAATTTACCATCTAGTGGGAGTAGCAGACAATAAATCATTAAAGACATTAATAATTACCAACTATGTCAAGAACTGTGAAGGAAATGAATGGGATGAAGCAAGAGAGCATAATAGGGGACAAACTACCTAGAAAGCTTCTCAGAGGAGGTAACATTTAAGAAAAAAAAAAAAAGAGGAGCAATGCCATTCTTGCAAAGGGAGGAGGAAGAGAGAACTGAAACAGAGGAAAGCACACCATGAAGGAAAACGGTGTTACTAAAACTGAGCAAAAAAGGGTGGGGCTCTAGATATGTTGGAAGGAGAGGAAAAGAAGGTTGATGCCAGTGGTGCAGAGTGTGCAATAGGGGACATATGTTTATAGTATATGTAAAATTATCATTCTGGGGACTGTTCAGGGCACAGCTTGGAGGGGACACAGAAATAGAATTAGGGTTCATTTGAACTCCATTTTAATAGACCATGAGGGGGTAGGACTTAGACAGAAGGCATGAAAGTGGGAAAAAATGAGCTGTTTCTAGATATATTTGACAGAATCGATGGGACTTGCCAATGGATTATATGTAGTTGGTAAGAGGGGGGGCCTCCACGCCAATGCTCAGATTTTTTACTTGATTAACCAGATCAGTGGTAGTTTGATTTACTGAAATAACAAAAACATATAGAGAACATTTTTGAGGTAAAAAAACCAAAACTATTTGGGTGCCTGGGTGGCTCAGTTGATTAAGTGACTAACTTTGGGTCAGGTTATGATCCCAGAGTCCTGCTTCTCTCTCCCTCCCCACTCTCCTCCTTTCTCTCTCTCTCTCTCAAATAAATAAATAAAATCTTTAAAGAGAAAAAGAAAGTAAAACCAAAACTACTTGATAATAAATAGTCTGTTAGATATGCAAGTCTGGAGTCTACATGAAAGACTGAGATAGGCACATGGACATCATTAGCTTATAGATGATTAAGAGGCAGACTAGGAGACCAGTTTCTTGAATGATGGAGTAAAGATACAGTAAACTTATCCCCCAACAAAACAACTATTTGGGTGAAGAAAGTTTATTTAGATATCTCTATCTAAATATCTTTATTTATATCTCTATATATAGTGTGTGTGTGTGTGTGTGTGTGTATACACACACATATTATATACACAGACACATACATACACACAATTGTAAATATATAAAATTATATTTAAAAAGTATAAATATGTAAAGCTTACTAAGGTCCTTAAAGTCTCTGGAAATTGTTCTAATGGCACATAGTAAATGAAGAAATATTAATTCAAGTACATTTACTAAATCTCAGTAAGAACAATGGAAGTCTGTGATATTTGAACCATGATAACCACTTCCCATGATACCCACTTCCCACGATACCACCTGTAGCTTATGGAATCACCATTGAAAGAGCAGGCTTCCAGCATTTTTTCTTCCTCTCCCAAAGCCCATGTTTCAGAAACTCTATTCACAATGACTGGAATCTCCACCTACCCCCAACTTTGGGACAGAAGCTATATGCCAAATATGACAGGTCAAGAGTATTAGATTCTAGTCATCCTTGAGCAGGTTTCAGGTAGAGGAGTCCCATGCTAGGAGGGTTAAGCCAAGAAGAATAGGGACCACCAAACTTCCCCAGTTTCTAATATAGACATAAAGCAGAAGAAGTTCCAGGAGAAGTGAGTCTCTCTCCCCATTCTGAACTCTTGTTTAGTGGCATGGAGCTTCAGTCCAGGGTGGAGAGGCAGGCCACTACTGACTAAAGGGAGTGACCTTATTTGGAATAAAACATGGTGAATTCTGTGCTTAGGGTGTTGTTGAAAACTATGGTGATCTTGGTAGAGAGCAATTAAGAAGATGCTAATAGCTCCATGATACTGGTAGCAATGAGTAAAACAGTAGAGCAATCAAAAGTTTAACGAAAAGAACCATAGGAAGAGATGCACAGGAAAAGCCCTCCTGGCAACATAGGTAATTTTAGGAGTTGGAAATGTAGTACACAAGTAATGGGCTGTACCTACTCAGGAGTAATCAGAACAGGACATGAGACAGACTTGAAAACACTTCCAAGTTCCACACAGAAAAATAAAATAAATACAAAAGCTGGCACTGCATGAGGAGGTTAGAGAAAACCTCTAGCCAAACACTGGTTCAGCAATAAGCTAGTTGAACCCAGGAGCAACATCTAAGAAGGTAAGCTTAAAAATAAAATCCCATATATCCCCAGTAGTCTGGGCCATATGTATGTAAAAGTCTGCACTCTCCACAGGAGTAAATGGAGAAGGATAATCAAACCTACCAGTCCTTGGATAAACAGGATTTTAAAAATGTAAATTTCATCTGTGAAAGTAGCTATAGTGCTACTTGCATATCCAGTGGTAAAGGCAAAAATCTAATTGCCAACAGAGATTAAGCATGACCTTTGACCAAATTTAGTTGTTGATCCCAAAATAACCAAGCTAAAAGGGAAAATCAAAAAACAGGGGGGATACCAGAGATTGCACATTGGATGGAAACAGAGTTCACAGAGTTAGTTTAGCCAAGTAACTAAACAAATAAATTAATGACTTGGAAAACAGGAATAATATCAATCCCTGCAGGCAGAGACAGATGTGGAATCAGCATCCAGATTTGCTATAATATATTATCTAAAATGTTCACTTTTCAACAGAAATTTTACAAGATACTCAAAGAAACAGAAAAATATGACCTATACAACAGGAATAAAAGAAAACATTGTAACTGTTTTGAAGGAATTCAGATGTTGAACTTGACAGAGATTTTAAAACAGCCATTATAAATGTGCTAAAGGGGATGCCTGGGTGGCTCAGTGGGTTAAGCTGCTGCCTTCGGCTCAGGTCATGATCCCAGGGTCCTGGGATCGAGTCCTGCATTGGCCTCCTTGCTCTGCAGGAAGCCTGCCTCTCTCTCCGCCTCTGCCTGCCTCTCTGCCTGGTTGTGTGCTTTCTCTCTCTCTCTTTCTGACATAAATAAATAAAATCTTAAAAAAGAATAAAAATAAATGTGCTAAAGGACTAAAGAAGAGCATGTCTAAAGAAGGCAGGTATGAGAACAATGTCTCTCCCAATTAAGAAAAAATTAGTAAAAAGATAGGAATTATAAAGTGAGAACCATATACAAATGATGTAGTTGAAAAGTATAATAACAGAAAATTTCTAGAGGATTTCAAAAATAGATTTCCTCTGGCAGAAAAAAAATGATCAGGACATTTGAATATAGATCAATAGGGACTATGCAATGTGAAAAACAGAAAAAAAAAAAAAGGGACAAAGTATAAGAAAAATGTAGGCCATAATTAAATCAATATATGCACAATGAAAGTACTAGAGGGAAAGAAGAAGGAGAAGAGGGAGAAAAAATATTCAGAGAACTAATAGCTGGAAACTTCCCAAATTTTTTTTTTTTTTGGAATTTTTTTTTTAAATTTTATTTTTTATAAACATATAATATCTTTTTATCCCCAGGGGTACAGGTCTGTGAATCGCCAGGTTTACACACTTCACAGCACTCACCATAGCACATACCCTCCCCAATGTCCATAATCCCACGCCCCCAACCCCCCTCCCCCCATTAACCCTCAGTTTGTTTTGTGAGATTAAGAGTCACTTATGGTTTGTCTCCCTCCCAATCCCATCTTGTTTCATTTACTCTTCTCCTACCCCCTTAACCCCCCATGTTGCATCTCCTCTCCCTCATATCAGGGAGATCATATGATAGTTGTCTTTCTCCGATTGACTTATTTCGCTAAGCATGATACCCTCTAGTTCCATCCACGTCGTCGCAAATGGCAAGATTTCATTTCTTTTGATGGCTGCATAGTATTCCATTGTGTGTATATATACCACATCTTCTTTATCCATTCGTCTGTTGATGGACATCTAGGTTCTTTCCATAGTTTGGCTATTGTAGACATTGCTGCTATAAACATTCGGGTGCATGTGCCCCTTCGGATCACTACGTTTGTATCTTTAGGGTAAATACCCAGCAGTGCAATTGCTGGGTCATAGGGTAGCTCTATTTTCAACATTTTGAGGAACCTCCATGCTGTTTTCCAGAGTGGTTGCACCAGCTTGCATTCCCACCAACAGTGTAGGAGGGTTGCCCTTTCTCCGCATCCTCGCCAGCATCTGTCATTTCCTGACTTGCTAATTTTAGCCATTCTGACTGGTGTGAGGTGGTATCTCATTGTGGTTTTGATTTGTATTTCCCTGATGCCGAGTGATGTGGAGCACTTTTTCATGTGTCTGTTGGCCATCAGGATGTCTTCTTTGCAGAAATGTCTGTTCATGTCCTCTGCCCATTTCTTGATTGGATTATTTGTTCTTTGGGTGTTGAGTTTGCTAAGTTCTTTATAGATTTTGGACACTAGCCCTTTATCCGATATGTCATTTGCAAATATCTTCTCCCATTCTGTCAGTTGTCTTTTGGTTTTGTTAACTGTTTCCTTTGCTGTGCAAAAGCTTTTGATCTTGATGAAATCCCAATAGTTCATTTTTGCCCTTGCTTCCCTTGCCTTTGGCGATGTTCCTAGGAAGATGTTGCTGCGGCTGAGGTCGAAGAGGTTGCTGCCTGTGTTCTCCTCAAGGATTTTGATGGATTCCTTTCTCACATTGAGATCCTTCATCCATTTTGAGTCTATTTTCGTGTGTGGTGTAAGGAAATGATCCAATTTCATTTTTCTGCATGTGGCTGTCCAATTTTCCCAACACCATTTGTTGAAGAGGCTGTCTTTTTTCCATTGGATATTCTTTCCTGCTTTGTCAAAGATGAGTTGACCATAGAGTTGAGGGTCTATTTCTGGGCTCTCTATTCTGTTCCATTGATCTATGTGTCTGTTTTTGTGCCAGTACCATGCTGTCTTGATGATGACAGCTTTGTAATAGAGCTTGAAGTCCGGAATTGTGATGCCACCAACTTTGGCTTTCTTTTTCAATATTGCTTTGGCTATTTGAGGTCTTTTCTGGTTCCATATAAATTTTAGGATTATTTGTTCCATTTCTTTGAAAAAAATGGATGGTACTTTGATAGGAATCGCATTAAATGTGTAGATTGCTTTAGGTAGCATAGACATTTTCACAATATTTATTCTTCCAATCCAGGAGCATGGAACATTTTTCCATTTCTTTGTGTCTTCCTCAATTTCTTTCATGAGTACTTTATAGTTTTCTGTGTATAGATTCTTAGCCTCTTTGGTTAGGTTTATTCCTAGGTATCTTATAGTTTTGGGTGCAATTGTAAATGGGATGGACTCCTTAATTTCTCTTTCTTCTGTCTTGTTGTTGGTGTAGAGAAATGCAACTGATTTCTGGGCATTGATTTTATATCCTGACACTTTACTGAATTCCTGTACAAGTTCTAGCAGTTTTGGAGTGGAGTCTTTTGGGTTTTCCACATATAGTATCATATCATCTGCGAAGAGTGATAGTTTGACTTCTTCTTTGCCGATTTGGATGCCTTTAATTTCCTTTTGTTGTCTGATTGCTGAGGCTAGGACTTCTAGTACTATGTTGAATAGCAGTGGTGATAACGGACATCCCTGCCGTGTTCCTGACCTTAGCGGAAAAGCTTTCAGTTTTTCTCCATTGAGAATGATATTTGCGGTGGGTTTTTCATAGATGGCTTTGATAATATTGAGGTATGTGCCCTCTATCCCTACACTTTGAAGAGTTTTGATCAGGAAGGGATGCTGTACTTTGTCAAATGCTTTTTCAGCATCTATGGAGAGTATCATATGGTTCTTGTTCTTTCTTTTATTAATGTGTTGTATCACATTGATTGATTTGCGGATGTTGAACCAACCTTGCAGCCCTGGAATAAATCCCACTTGGTCGTGGTGAATAATCCTTTTAATGTACTGTTGAATCCTATTGGCTAGTATTTTGGCGAGAATTTTTGCATCTGTGTTCATCAAGGATATTGGTCTGTAGTTCTCTTTTTTGATGGGATCCTTGTCTGGTTTTGGGATCAAGGTGATGCTGGCCTCATCAAATGAGTTTGGAAGTTTTCCTTCCATTTCTATTTTTTGGAACAGTTTCAGGAGAATAGGAATGAGTTCTTCTTTAAATGTTTGGTAGAATTCCCCCGGGAAGCCATCTGGCCCTGGGCTTTTGTTTGTTTGGAGATTTTTGATGACTGTTTCAATCTCCTTACTGGTTATGGGTCTGTTCAGGCTTTCTATTTCTTCCTGGTTCAGTTGTGGTAGTTTATATGTCTCTAGGAATGCATCCATTTCTTCCAGATTGTCAAATTTGTTGGCGTAGAGTTGCTCATAGTATGTTCTTATAATTGTCTGTATTTCTTTGGTGTTCGTTGTGATCTCTCCTCTTTCATTCATGATTTTATTGATTTGGGTCCTTTCTCTTTTCTTTTTGATAAGTCTGGCCAGGGGTTTATCGATCTTATTAATTCTTTCAAAGAACCAGCTCCTAGTTTCGTTGATTTGTTCTATTGTTTTTTTGGTTTCTATTTCATTGAATTCTGCTCTGATCTTTATGATTTCTCTTCTCCTGCTGGGTTTAGGGTTTCTTTCTTGTTCTTTCTCTAGCTCTTTTAGGTGTAGGGTTAGGTTGTGTACCTGAGACCTTTCTTGTTTCTTGAGAAAGGCTTGTACCACTATATATTTTCCTCTCAGGACTGCCTTTGTTGTGTCCCACAGATTTTGAACCGTTGTGTTTTCATTATCATTTGTTTCCATGAATTTTTTCAACTCTTCTTTAATTTCCTGGTTGACCCATTCATTCTTTAGAAGGATGCTGTTTAGTCTCCATGTATTTGGGTTCTTTCCAAATTTCCTCTTGTGATTGAGTTCTAGCTTCAGAGCATTGTGGTCTGACAATATGCAGGGAATGATTCCAATCTTTTGATAACGGTTGAGACCTGATTTAGGACCGAGAATATGATCTATTCTGGAGATTGTTCCATGTGCACTAGAGAAGAATGTGTATTCTGTTGCTTTGGGATGAAATGTTCTGAATATATCTGTGATGTCCATCTGGTCCAGTGTGTCATTTAAGGCCTTGATTTCCTTGTTGATCTTTTGCTTGGATGATCTGTCCATTTCAGTGAGGGGAGTGTTAAAGTCCCCTACTATTATTGTATTATTGTTGATGTGTTTCTTTGATTTTGTTATTAATTGGTTTATATAGTTGGCTGCTCCCATGTTAGGGGCATAGATATTTAAAATTGTTAGATCTTCTTGTTGGACAGTTCCTTTGAGTATGATATAGTGTCCTTCCTCATCTCTTATTATAGTCTTTGGCTTAAAATCTAATTGATCTGATATAAGGATTGACACTCCTGCTTTCTTCTGATGTCCATTAGCATGGTAAATTCTTTTCCACACCCTCACTTTAAATCTGGAGGTGTCTTCGGGTTTAAGATGAGTTTCTTGTAGGCAACATTTAGATGGGTTTTGTTTTTTTATCCATTCTGATACCCTGTGTCTTTTGATTGGGGCATTTAGCCCATTAACATTCAGGGTAAGTATTGAGAGATATGAATTTAGTGCCATTGTATTGCCTGTAAGGTGACTGTTATTGTATATTGTCTCTGTTTCTTTCTGATCTACTACTTTTAGGGTCTCTCTTTGCTTAGAGGACCCCTTTCAATATTTCCTGTAGAGCTGGTTTGGTATTGGCAAATTCTTTCAGTTTTTGTTTGTCCTGGAAGCTTTTAATCTCTCCTTCTATTTTCAATGATAGCCTAGCTGGATATAGTATTCTTGGCTGCATGTTTTTCTCGTTTAGTACTCTGAATATATCATGCCAGCTCTTTCTGGCCTGCCAGGTCTCTGTGGATAAGTCTGCTGCCAATCTAATATTTTTACCATTGTATGTTACAGACTTCTTTTCCCGGGCTGCTTTCAGGATCTTCTCTTTGTCACTAAGACTTGTAAATTTTACTATTAGGTGACAGGGTGTGGACCTATTCTTATTGATTTTGAGGGGGGTTCTCTGAACCTCCTGGATTTTGATGCTTGTTCCCTTTGCCATATTGGGGAAATTCTCTCCAATAATTCTCTCCAATATACCTTCTGCTCCCCTCTCTGTTTCCTCTTCTTCTGGAATCCCAATTATTCTAATGTTGTTTCGTCTTATGGTGTCTCTTATCTCTCGAATTCTCCCCTCGTGGTCCAGTAGCTGTTTGTCCCTCTTTTGCTCAGCTTCTTTATTCTCTGTCATTTGGTCTTCTATATCACTAATTCTTTCTTCTGCATCATTTATCCTAGCAGTGAGAGCCTCCATTTTTGATTGCACCTCATTAATAGCTTTTTTGATTTCAACTTGGTTAGATTTTAGTTCTTTTATTTCTCCAGAAAGGGCTTTTATCTCTCCGGAGAGGGTTTCTCTAATATCTTCCATGCCTTTTTCGAGCCCGGCTAGAACCTTGAGAATCGTCATTCTGAACTCTAGATCTGACATATTACCAATGTCTGTGTTGATTAGGTCCCTAGCCTTTGGTACTGCCTCTTGTTCTTTTTTTTGTGGTGAATTTTTCCGCCTTGTCATTTTGTCCAGATAAGAGTATATGAAGGAGCAAGTGAAATACTAAAAGGGTGGCAACAACCCCAGGAAAATATGCTTTAGCCAAATCAGAAGAGATCCCAAATCGTGAGGGGGGAGAAAGGGGATAAAAAGAGGTTCAGAAAGAAGAAGGAAAAAAAAAAAAAAAAGAAAAGAAAGAAACAATTAAAAAAAGAAAACCAATAAAGAAAAAATATAAAAGGAAAAAAATATATATATATTAGATAAACTAGTTAAAAAACATTAAAAAAGGAAAGGGTAAAAGTTAAAAAAATTTAGCAGAAGAAGAAAAATAAATTGAAAAAGAAAAAAAATAAAATTAACTGCAAGGCTAAAGAATCATGGGGAGAAAGCCATGAGTTCCGTGCTTTGCTTTCTCTTCCTTTGGAATTCCGCTGCTCTCCTTGGTATTGAAACTGCACTCCTTGGTAGGTGAACTTGGTCCTGGCTGGGCTTCTTTTTGCTCTTCTGGGGGAGGGGCTGTTGTAGTGATTCTCAAGTGTCTTTGCCCCGGGCGGAGTTGCACAGCCCTTACCAGGGGCCGGGCTGAGTAATCCGCTCGGGTTGCTTTCGGGAGCTTTTGTTCCCTGAGCGCTTTCCGTAGAGTTCCGGAGGGCGGGAATGAAGATGGCGGCCTCCCGGTCTCCGGCCCGCAGGAGCCGAGAGCCCGGGGCCCCACTCCTCAGTGCGCCCTCAGAGAACAGCGCCGATTTACTCCCGTCACCCTGCCTCCGGCCGCGCTCCGAGCTGACCGAGCCTGTGACCCGTTCAAGGTAACCCCGAGCTTAGAGCTCACTCCTCGGCTCTGTCTCTGTAGCCGGCCTCCCCGTTCTAATACCTGTAAGCTCTGCGACACTCAGACACCCCCGATCCTTCTGTGACCCTGCGGGACCTGAGGCCGCGCTGACCCTGCGTGGGCTTCACCCCAGTTAAGCCTCTGGAGCGATGTCCCTCAGCAGAACAGACTTTTAAAAGTCCCGATTTTGTGCTCCGTTGCTCCGCCGCTTGCCGGGAGCCGGCCCCTCCCCCCGCGGTCTATCTTCCCGTCGCTTTGGATTCACTTCTCCGTCAGTCCTACCTTTCAGAAAGTGGTTGATTTTCTGTTTCTAGAGTTGCTGTTCTTCTCTTCGATCTCCCGTTGGATTTGTAGGTGTTTGCAATCTTTAGATAAGCTATCTAGCTGATCTCCTGCTACCTGAAGTAGTCTCAGCTGCTACTTCTCCGCCATCTTGACTCCTCTCTAAACTTCCCAAATTTAATGAAAAAAAATTATATATCTAAGATGCTCCATAAGAAGGATAAACACAAATAGACCACATTCAGAAACATAGTAGTAAAGTATATGAAAGTCAAATATAAAGAGAACATCATGGAAACAGTGACAATTGACTGTATGTTTCACATACAAGGAAACTCCAAGATCGCTAACTTTTGACTACAAACAGTAGCTGTCAGAAGACAATGGGATGGCATATTTAAAGTAATGAGAAAAAAAAAACTGTCAACTAAGAATCAGCAAAAACCCTTTTAAAGACGAAAGCAAAGCAAATATCTTCCAAGATAAATGGAAGCTGAGAGATTTTGTTGATAGCAGACCTGCCATATGAGAAATGTTAAAGGAAGTTGTTTAGGCTGAAAATAAATAGCATCAGACAATAATTTGAACCATCCCCCACCCCAGACATGGAGGGGCAATAAAGTTTATTATAAAAGACAGTGTAGAGTGATGTCATGGAAGATAATGGAGTAAGTAACTTCGGGAACCAGTCCTGAAATTGAAAACAAAAACAAAAACAAAAACAAAAAACCACCAAAAATTTTGAGAAGGCATTTACAGTTAGAATCAACTACATTGGAAATTTGGAGTCTGGTCAAACTCTGGCAGTATCTAGGGGAGTGCTTAATGTAAGAGACTGGTAAATTTTGGTGAGTTTTGCATTTCACAGGGAAGCTACCACCTTCCATTTCCTGGCACCACATCAGGTAGCTGTGGGGATGGCAGCCCCTGGTTCTGGTGTGACTTGAAGCAGCCAGGTTGTACAATAAGCACCTTATTTTTCAGGGATCAGAGTTATATGTGTTGCTCTGCCTCATAGATTACTGTGGGAGCAGTACAGGAGTTGGCCACTGTTGCAGCCCTGAGATTGAATCAGCTTCAGGGCAGTATTTGTCAGGGAATTAAAACAGGATGCCTTTTATTTCTCTCTCTCAATTGGATCTCTGCATTCAAGGAGTTCTCTATCAGGCCACTAGCCAACTGTTGAGATAACAGAGACTTGAGTGAGTGATCACACATGACAGGAAAAATGGTCCTGGCAAAAAGAGTTTAGAGAAATCACTAAACAAAGAGATAACTATATCCTTCTATGAGCAGCATCAGCAATCTCTGGGGAACAAGGAGACTCTGATTCCTAGAAGTACCACAATGTGACATTAAAAAAATATTTAGTTCTGGACAAAAATTTACAAAGCCTGCAAAGAATCAGAAATATGTGTCCTGTTCATAGGGGGAAAAAATCAACATAAAATACCTCTAAGAAATCCTAGACTCTGGACATACCAGACAAGACTTTAAATTAGCTGTATTAATATATGTGAAGAGCTGAAGGAATCAACAGACAAAGACCTAAAGGAAATCAAGAGAGCAATGTGTGAACAAGTAGGGATCTATCAATGAAGATAGAAATTTTTGAAAGGAATTAAATAGAAATGCCAAAAAATTACAAAAGTTGAAATGAGAAATTAATAACAAGTGTTCAGCAGCAGATTTAAGCAGGCAGAAGGAAGAATCTGCAAACTTGAAGATAAAACAATTGAAATGACCAACTATGAGGAGCAGAAAGAAGAAATAATGAAGAAAAATAAACAGAGCCTAAAGGACCTGTGGTATACCATCAAAAGTACCTACATAAGCCTTATGGAAGTCTTAGAAGGAGAAGGGAGAAAAAAGGACAGAAGAAACAGTTAAAGAAATAACAATGAAAAACATCCTAATTTTGATTAAATATATCAATATACACATCTAAGAAACTCAAAAATTGCAAGCAGAAAAAACTAAAAGAGATCCATATTAAAAAACATTCTAGTCAAAATGTCAAAAGCCAAGACAAATCTTACAGGTAGCAAGAGAAGTAACTCATCCCATGTAAGGGACCCCTAATGAGAGTATCAGCCAGTTTCTCTTCTGAAACCATGGAGGCCAGAGGCAGTGAGATAATACATTTATTATGTCGAAAGAAAAAAATAATGTCAAATAAGAATTCTATGACAAAATAGTCCTTTAGAAATAAAGGAGAAATTAAGACATTCCGAATACTAAAACCAAGGAAGTTTACCACTATTACATTTGCCCTATTAAAAATGCTAAGGATACCTGGGTGGCTTAGTCAGTTAAGCATCTGCCTTCAGCTCAGGTCATGATCCCAGAGCCCTGGGATTGAGTCCCACATTGGGCTTCTTGCTCAGTGGGGACCCTGCTTCTCCTTCTGCCGGCTGCTCCCCCTGCTTGTGTTCTCTCTCTTTCTCTGACAAATAAATAAATAAAATATTTATAAAAAATACTAAAAATAGAGCTAGAAGTACAGTTCTATCACAGTAGAGGTAATTGCATAAAAGCTAATATTTTGGGCTTGTTGCTTCTCTTTTGGTTTCCTGTATTATTTAAAAGACCAATGTGTAAAACAGTAATATAAATCTATGTTATGGCAATATGTAAAGTTGTAATTTGTGACAGTAACATAAATGTGGGGTGAAAGACTGGAGAGGATCAGAGTTAATGTATACTCTTGAAGCCAAGTTGGTATCAATTCAAACTAGACTGGTAAATATTTAGGGTGTAACTGTAATCCCCATAGTAACCACTAAGAAAATAACTAAGAACTGTATAGGAAAGGGAATGAAGAAGGTATTAAAAAATGATATGCTAGGGGTGCCTGGGTGGCTCAGTTGGTTAAGCATCTGCTTTTGGCTCAGGTTATGATCTCAAGGTGCTGGGATCGAGTCTTGGGCTCTCTCTTAGGCAGAAAGCCTTCCTCTCCCTCTCTTTCTGCCTCTCCCCCTGCTTGTGATTGGGCGTGCTCTCTCTCTCTCTCTCTCTGTGTGTCAAATAAATAAATAAAATCTTTAAAAAATTGGTATGCTAGAAAAAAATCAAACACAAACAAAATTGGTATTGGAGGAACTGAGGAACTAAAACAATGTAAGACATATAAAGTAAAGAGCAAAGTGGATGAACTAAGTCCTTTATTATCAGTAATAATTCTAAATGTAAATCAATTAAATTCACCAACGAAAAGGCAGATATTGACATAATGGATTTTTAAAAATATTTTATATATGCGCTCTATGTTTATTGCAGCATTATTTATAATAGCCAAACTATGGAAGCAGCCCAAGTGTCTATCAATAGGTGAATGGAGAAAGATGTGGTATATATGTATACAATGGAATATTATTCAGCTGTAAAAAATAATGAAATTTTGCCATTAGCAAAAACAGAGCTCAAGAGTATTTGCTAAGGATAAGTCAGAGAAAGACAAATAACATGTGCTCTCACTTATAGATGGAATTTAAAAATCAAAACAAACAAGGAAAAAAAAAGAGAGACAAAAGAAGAAACAGACTCTTAACTATAGAGAACAAACTGACAGTTACCAGAGGGGGGAATGGGTTGGGAGGACAAGGGAAATAGGGGATGGGGGTTAATGAGTACACTTATCATGATGAAAAAATTAAAGAAAAATTTTAAATATATGCTGTTTACAAGAGATTTACTTTCTTTTTTAAAAAGATTTTATTTATTTATTTGACAGATACAGAGAGTGAGAACAAGCAGGGAGAACAGCAGGCAGAGGGAGAGGGAAAAGCAGGTTCTGCTAGGTAGGGAACCCGACATGGGGCTTGATCCCCGGACCCTGAGATCATGACCTAAGCCAAAGGCAGACATTTAACTGACTGAGCTACCCAGGCGCCCCTTTTGGATGCTATTATAAATAGAATTATTTTCTTAATTTTCTTTTCAGATTGTTCATTGTTGTAATCAAACATAACCGATTTTTCTGTGTGGACTATGTATACTGCAATTTTACTGAACTTCTTTATTAGCTCTAGTTTTGTTTTCTTTTTTTTTTTTAATGTGTATGTTCTTTGGGCTTTTCAGTAGAAAGAATAATTTCATGTGCAAATAGCAATAGTTTCACTTCTTTCTTTTCAATTTCGATGATTTTCATTTATTTATCTCTCTTGCCTAATTGCTTTGGCTAGGATTTCCACTACAATGTGCAACAGTAGTGGTGAAAGCCTGCATCTTTCTCTTGTTCCTGATCTTAGGAGTAAAGTTCTCAATCTTTCTGAGACTGAGTCCTTCACCACTGAGTCTGATACCAACTGCAGATTTTTGGTAAATGCCTTTACTGTGTTTTCTTTTAAAGACTTTATTTATTTATTGGAGAGAGAGAGAGCACAAGCAAGGGGGAGGACCACTAAGAGGAGGACAAGCAGACTTCCTGCTGAGCAGGGAGCCTTACTCAGGGCTCCATCCCCAGACCCCAGGATTATGACTTGAATTGAAGGCAAGTGCTTAACCAACTGAGCCACCCAGGTACCAAAGCCTTTTATTGTGTTATGAAGGTTTCATTCTATTCCTAATTTATAAATTTTTTTTACCATGAAAAGACGTTGAATTTGTAAATCCTTTTTCTGAATCTATTTAAATGATTATGTGGTTTTATTTCTAATTCTATCAATATATTAAATCACATTGATTAATTTTTTAATGTAAAAAAATTGATTAATTTTTTAATGTAAAAAAATACATCTTTTTTGTGTTCGAATTCCTAGGATAAATTCCATTTAGACATGTTGTATAAATCCCTTTAGCCTGCTTTTGTATTTGATTTGTTAGAATTTTGTTGAGGTTGTTTACGTCTATATTTACAAGGGATATTGTTTTATAGTTTTTATGTGGTATCTTTGGTTTTATTATCACAGCAATGCTGACCTTAAGAATTGTGTTAGGTAGCATTCCTTCCTTTTCAAATTTTTGGAAGAGTTTAAGAAGGAGTGGTGTTAATTCTTCTTTAAATGTTTGGTGAAATTCACCAGTGAAGCCATCTGGTCTGCACTTTTCTTTGTTGAGGTATTGCTTATGACTAGTTCACATTCTCTATTTGTTCTAGATCTATTGAGATTTCCTCTTTTCTACTTGTGTGAGTTTTGGTAATTTGTGTGATATTAGGGATTTTAGATTTCATCTAGGTTATCTAAAATGTTGGCTTATGATACAATTGTTCATAGTATTCTCTTACAATCCTTTGATTTCTATAAAGTCAGTAACAATATCTACAGTTTTTAAAAATTTTTATTTATTTATTTGAGTGAGAGACAGAGAGAACATGAGTGGGGTGAGTGGCAAGGGAGAAGCAGACTCCCTGACAAGCAGGGAACCCAATACAGGACTCAGTCTCTGGACTCTGTGATCATGACCTGAGCCAAAGGTGGATGCTTAACCAACTGAAGCACCAAGGTGCCCCAATATCTCCACTTTTATTTCTTATTTTAGCTATTTGTGTCTTCTATGATTTCTTGGTACAGCTGAAGTTTACCAAATTTGTCAATCTTTTCAAAAACTGCTTGTCTCATTGATTCCATTTTCTATTCTTTTATTGATCTCTGTTCTAATCTTTATCATTTCCTTCTTTCTGCTACTTTTGGGTTTAGTTTCCTCTTCTTTTTCTAGTTTCTTATGGTGTTATGTTAAGTTGTTAATTTGAGATCTTTATTTTTAATGTAGGCATGGAAAGCTCCAAATTCCCCTCTGAGCACTGCTTTCACTGCATCCTCTAAGTTTTAGTATGCTGTGCTTTCATTTTCATTCTCAAACTATTTTCTAATTTCCCTAGTGATTTAATCTTTGGCCCAATGGTTGTTTAAGAGTATGCTACTTAATTGCCACATATTTGTGAACTTTCCAGTTTTTGTTCTGTCATTGGTTTCTAATTTTATCCCAGTGTGGTTGGGGAATATATTTTATATTATTTTGATCTTTTTAAAAATTTATTGAGATTTGTTTTTTGTCCTAACATATGGCCTATTCTGGAGAATGTTCTGTGTGAATTTAAGAAGAATGTGTATTTTCCCGATGTTGAATGAAATGCTCTTTCTACATCTGCTTGATTTAGTTGTTTTATAGTGCTGTTCTAGTTCTGTTTCCTTATTGGTCTTTTGGCGATATGTTCTATTCATTTTTGGAAATGGAGTATTGAAGCCTCCAACTATTATTGTAGAACTGTCTATTCCTTCCTATTTCATCAATATTTGCTTCACAAATTTTTGGACTCTTGTTTAGTGTGTATATGTTTATAATTGTTACATCTTCTTGATGAATTCACCTTTTTATCACTACATAATGTCCCTCTTTGTCTCTTGTATCAATTTTTGACTTATATCTAATTTGTCTGGTATTAGTATAAAAAATCCCAGCTCCCTTTTGGTTACTATTTGCATGGACTTTTTTTTCTTTTCCATTCTTTTACCTTCAACCTATTTGAGTCTTTGGATCTAAATTAAATTTCTTTTAGGCGCACCTGGGTGGGTCGGTTAAACGTTCTTTAATTCCTCAGTGGGGAATCTGTTTGTCCCTCTCCCTCTGCCCCTTCCCCCTCTCATGCTCTCTCTCTCTCAAATCAGTAAAATCTTATAAAACAAATAGCATCAAAAGGACTAAAATACATAGGAATAAATTTATCCAGGGAGGTGAAAGACTTATGCATTGACAATTTTGAAAGAGTGCTGAAAAAAAAAATTTAAAGATCTGATTAAATAGGAAAGAATTCTGTGTTCATGAATTTGAAGACTTAATATTGGTAAGATGCCAGTATTCCCCAACCAAACTATAAAGTCATTGCATCCCGATCAGAATTCCAATGGGCTTGTTGTGGAAATGGGAAGGCATTCCTCAAATTCATATGGAATTGCAAGCAGCCCCAAATAGATTAAGTAATATTGAAAAAGTAAAACAAAGTGGAAGAGTCACATTTTCTGTTTTCAAAACGTATTACAAAGCTATGTAATCAAAATGGTATAGTACTGGCATAAAGATAGACATACAGACCAAAGGGAAAGAACTGAGTGTTCAGAAATAAACCCAAACATCTATATCCAATTGACTTTCAACAAGGGTACCAAGATCATTTACTGGGGTAAGAAGAGTCTCTTCAACAAATGGTGTTGGAACAGCATATGGGATAAGAATAAGCATATGGGAAAGAATGAAGCTGGACCCCTGTCGCACTCCATGTATAAAAATTAACTAAAATTATCAACAACCTAAATGTAAGAACTAAAACCATAAAACTATTATAGAACAAAGCATAAAGGTAAATTTTCATGACCTCATTTTGGCAGTGGATTCTCAGATTTCACATTAAAAGCATGAGCAACAAAAGAAAAAATAGGAGTGCCTGGGTGGCTTAGTCCTTAAGTATCTGCCTTCAGCTCAGGTCATGATCCCAGGGTTCAGGGATCAAGTCCCACGTCTGTCCGGCTCCCTTCTCAGCAGGAAGCCTGCTTTTCCCTCTCCCACTCCCCCTGCTTATGTTCCCTCTCTTGCTGTGTCTCTCTCTGTCAAATAAATAAGTAAAATCTTAAAAAAAAAAAAAAAAAAAGGAAAGAAAAAGGAAATGAATTTGATTTCATTAAAGTGGAAGGCTTGTACATCAAAGGCCATTATCAAGAAAGTGAAAAGACAATCTAGAGAATGGGAGAGGATATTACAAATCCTATATCCAATAAGGGACACTTTAATATTCAGAATAAATAAAGTATTCTTACAACTCAAAACCACAAAGACAACCCAATTAAAAAGCAAAAACAAAGGGTTTAAATAGTATTTCTTTAAAGAAGACATTCCAATGACCCGAAGCACAAAAAAAGATGTTCAATATCATTGGTCATTAAAGAAATGCAAATAAAAACCACAATGACATACCACTTCATACCCTTTAAGTTGGCTGTTAAAAAGGGATGGGGTGGGGGGGGCGGAGACCAAGAATGGTAAATATTGACTAAGATGTAAGAAGTAGGAACACTTGTATACTACTAGTGAGAATGTAAAATGGTGCAGCCACTATGAATGTATTTTGGTAGTTCCTCAGAAAATGAAATAGAATTACTTGTATGACTCAGCAACTTACTTCTGGGTATATATTTAAGAAAAATGAAAATATTCTGCACAGAAACTTGTACATTAATGTTGATAACAACATTATCCATTCTAGCCAAAAGATGGGACTCATAATCATATTATAAAAGGGAGGAGGAACAGAGCTATATAGGAGTAAAGTTTCTATTTTTCACTGGAATTAAGTTACTTTAAATATGAAATAGACTTTGATAAGCTAAGATGTACATTGTAAGCCCTAGAGTAACCACTAAGAAAATATTTTTAATATAAATATTATTAGTGAAATCAAAATGTTACACCAGGAAATATCCCTTAAATGCAAAGGAAGACATTAAGTAAAAGAGGAACAGAGGGGCAAAGAAATTTGAGACAGAGAAAATCAAAAGCCAAGTGGCAGATGTAATTCCAACCATATCAGCAATAAACATGTAATATAATCATACAACCCAATCAAAAGGCAGAGATTATCAGATTGGATTAAACAATAACAACAAGATCCAACTATATGCTGTCTAGAGGAGATCATTTAGACTCAAAGATACAAAGAGTTTGAAAACACATGTTTGGAAAAAGAGCGTGCAAATAGCAAGTATAAGGACATGAAGTGGCTATGCTAATATCAGAAAAAAAAAAAAAGACTTTTTAAACCAAAAACTAGAAAAGAGTGAGCCCACCCAAGGAGAAAGCACTGTTGGAGAAGAACAGAAGGTTTGGGGTAGAACTCCAGGAATTCTCAAATCTAGAGGTTGGAGAAAGGGCAATACTTTGAAAAAGATACCTCCAAGCTATAATATTTTCAGGCTCTTGTAAATCATGCTATGGTGGAAACATACACATTAGAATCTTTCCGCATCAGCCCTAAGGTTGCATGCAGTTGAACTAATCCATTAACTTTCTCACCCACCACAATTTAACATACAAGGAAAAGAAAGACATAAATAGTGACTTCCTCAAAGTCAGAAAAACATAATAATAGAGCTGAAACTAAAAACCACACACACATCCCCCTCAACAATACAGATGCAGTGTTTCACTTTTCCTTCTTCTCAAGTATTCTGTAAGTCTTTACTTGTTTTGAGAACCTTCGAGGTAGACTCTCAAGGTGCAGCCTGTTTGGGATCCCAAGAGAAATTTCTCAAGATTTTAAATCAATGGAATTAATTTGGGTTGACTGAGTTATTGTGGATGACTGGTTAACTTTCCTGAATCTTTGTTTCCTCGGCTCTGAAATCAAAAGAAAACCATACTCTGAGAGATATAATCAAAAGGAATGAATGAGGAGAACAGAATCCCTTAGAGCTTAGTGAATATTTTAGGATCCCATCAGATTGGTTTGAAAACCACAGTAATTCTCTAACCTCCTGAGGACACCATGAAACATTCAAGATGTAATGTCTCTGCATTGTGAACTTAACATCCACAGATAGAAAGATGCAATTTTTGAGTCCAGCGAAAACACCAAGCTGTATTTCAGATGCTAAAGAAGAAACACCACAAAATTCCTAGCTCCCAGTAAAGATTCCAACCATAATACAGGTTTCATTAACATCTTCCATAGAACTAACATATAATCACAGTCTTGAAATCAAAATGCCAGTGATTCCTTACTACCAGAAAGTTAAAGTGCTTTAAACATGCTAAAGGCATTTAGTAAACAACCTTGTGTGTTTTTTATTTGGGTAAGTCATTCACAATCAGATCCTCTCATCTTTAGTCAGTCAATTAGAGTTCAGCAGAGATAAGCCTAGTTTAAATCCTTTGTAACTGTCTATATGTTTTCCCCTTTGGTGTTTGCTCTGATGAGAATCTGACCCAGCATTACCCTAGATTCTACCATAGTGGAATCAGGTCAGTGTGTTTAAAAAAAAAAAAAAAAAAGTAATCATTTTTAGAATAACAAATCAGGATCACAATGAACACACACCGAGCTGACTCTTCTCAGAACTTATAAGGTATGATATGGGACAGGATTAGGTACTCTGGGAAACCACAGGAGCACTGGGATTATGCTGTAGAGTCCCATACAGTTTGGGCCATTTTTTAGCTTTAGTTAGGTTTTTAATCAAGCACTTCCTTTTGCTGATACTATGGGAGATTGACCTAAAGTGACATTCTATCACTTAATAATTTATGACATTGCCCCATGCTGGAGTTTTCATAAGTTTCATTTCTGACTGGAAATGAAACTTATGAAACTGGAAACAAGTAACTATTCACAGTGGAAGACAGAGATTTGGGTGCTAGGTACTTTTTAAAAAAATGTATATATTGTGAGTAGAAGAAAATTGCAGATGGAGTAGAATTTTCTGCTTTGATGCTGAGGAAGACAAAATATTAAAATATGGACATGTTTAGAATAGTTTAAGTTTTAAATAGAGTGATCTTGACTCATCACTTGAAAGTATTTTTCCAGAGAACCCATAAGTGAAGTAAAGTTCTTAATGAACTTTCTTGGAGGAAATTGTCTTTGCTCAGTTTAGGTTGCCTAATGGAGAGTAAGGAACATCATTACTACTTAGAGTAGAAGACATTGAGAGGGAGAAAGAATAGAAAGAAAAGGTAATCTTGATACATTTCATTGCCATTCTTCAAAACATCACACTGAGGCTTTTTTCCTAGTGGTGTTAAATCAGCTGCTCAATTAAACCTGACAATTACTATTCAAAAAGAGAAAAATAAATTTATAAACATTTATAGAAAGAAATTTTTCTCCCCAAGAATAACTCTTCTTGCCTATGTGTAGTTTCTTTTTGGAAGTTGGCATTTGCAGTTTATTAATATTATATTAAAATGTAATATCCATTCTATTTTTAATTCAGTGATAGTGATCAGCATTTCACAATGCATATCTTTTTGGTATACATAAAGGGAAAGAAAGTTGAATTCATGAAAATCAATCTAAAAACACAATTTATTTTGATTAGAGCCTAATCTTTCCTTGAGTTTTCCTTATTACATTGTAAGTCCTTTATCCCTCAGATCTCTATTCATTAATACATTAAGCCAAAAATCACTAATAAGAGTCCTATCTCATTATAAATTGCCAGAACTAGCTTTCCATACTGGAGTTTTACACTAACAATAGCTTCTGAGGAACAATAACATTTTCTTTAACTGCTCCTACTTCACCTGGTCAACAGCATATTTTTAGGGACAAGTCCCCAAATCAGAGTGACTACTGACTGTGTCTATTCAACAAAAATATTATTGCATATTGTTTTTGAACAATAGCCTTGAGTGTGAAAGTGTATCATCTTCCCAACTGCTTTTTCCCCATCATTAACTAGTTATTCTTAACAACAACCTAATGACAGAGGCCACTGTAAAAAAAGAAAGTAGATATAGAAAAAGATTACACAAAAAAGGGTTGTTTCAGAGGTTACACTTTGCCAAAGTTATGTTCTGGTGGGCGCAAGTGCATTTCAATGATTCATCTCTTTTGATGGTCACTTAACACCCCAACATGGCTGATGAGATCAATAATGCTCCTCAAATTGCTGGGGAATGTGAAGTTGGGTTGACAGGAATAAAATCCTTTCTTCTTCCTTTCAGTCAAACCGGTGAGAAACACGCTCTTCCTGCGAGGTTACAGATTGGTGAAGCTTTCATGTCAGACGTTCCAGTTGTCCTTCTGGGGAGTACATCATCCTTGGACTCAGAATCACAGCCTCTTTTAATTTAAAAGGAACATAGTCCACGGGTTCTTAGCCTTGTTTTGGATATGGACTCCTCTGAGTGTCCAACATAAGCTAGGAATGGTCTTTCTCTCCCAAAATATTCACACATAAAATTTTCTGCAGTTAGAGCCATTCATAAAATTTACCCTTGTCTTTTCATGTGAGGAAATATAGACCCAAGAAGATGAAGTTAGATGCCCAAGTTCGTGTAAGTCCTTAACTTGGTTCTCATCAAATTGTTCATTGCTACCTCTTGAGAGGGCTGAGGTAACCTCAGGTCTTTTCCACCTGTTCTACCAAATAATAGTACTCTGGTTCTAAACAACTTCAGTTTCATTTATCCATTCAGCAGTATTTGTTAAGTTTTTCTGTATGGTGGAATGCCTGGCTGGCTTAGTCAGCAGTTAAGCGTCTAACTTTGGCTCAGGTCATGATTCCAGGGTCCTGGGATCAAGTCCCACTTTGGGCTCCTTGCTCAGCAGGGAGTCCACTTCTCCCTCTACCCCCCACCCCCTCTTGTGTGTGCTCTCTTTCTCTCTCTCACTGTCTCTCTGACAAATAAATAAAATCTTAAAAAAAAAAAAAGTTTTTCTGTATGCCAGGCACTGTGTTATTTATCCTTCTCTTCCATAGCACAAGTGTGAAAACCAAAGAAGAATCAAAACGGCAGTCTAATCTGTCCATCATACCTGTTGGTGAACATTGTTTTGAGACTTCTTTTCATCAGATGAAGATAGAGAACATTGTTTTGAGATTTCTTTTCATCAGATGAAGATAGCAGACCTCTAACACAGTTCTAGCTCTACTCACAGTCTTTAATGTTCCTCCAGGGCTCTTAAGACCAAAGGTAATTCCCCGCCTGGTATCACGGGTCCATGCATACATGGAAGACTTACGTTCAGACTCATCTTTCTAGACCCCTTTGCTCAAGACAAGCCATTCAGTTCACTCCACAGCAACTCATTAAAAGAAACGAACAAACAAAAAACCCAGTACCATTGTTCATTCAAGCAGTTCTCACCAAGAAATTTACTATAGTTCTCTCCATCTTTCAAGGCCTGGGTCTTTTCAACTTTTTCCATGAATCCTATCCTTATTACCTAACTTCACATCCCCCTCTTTCTCTCCTTCCTATAGCTCCTATGGCTATGCCCAAATAGGGGGCTAATGGTTGATGGTCCTATTCTATTTCATCCAGCGTATATGACTTAGCACCCTCAATATATTTAGCTCTTTGAGGACAACTATCATGTCTGTGGGTCACAGTATACCCTCCCACACTTGATGAATTTGTTCCAATCATGGCCGGTAAAAATGGCCTCCCTTCAAAGAATTCCCAAACTATTTTTATTTTTAGTAATTGACTATTAACAGAAAGCCCAGTCTATCCACATATTGAAATTCTTGAATCGGCCTCGCATGTGGATCCCTTGGCCAAGAATACTCTCATTTTTATTTTCTTCTAGAGTCCAGAAAACCTTGGAAGGCTGCCTTATGGGGTGATGGAATGAAAAACCAGACCAAACCAACCAGACAGGGGCTCCTTCTATAAATGAACATTCCACAGCCCAAGACAGAGCATCTTCCATTTCGGGGTTCAGCCCCCAAATGCCTCCTGGTTATAATTAAGTACTTCAAAGTCTTCCAAACACCCTTTTAGAAATGACTGCCCCAATACAAGATGATGCCCAATCAGATGTAAATCATCACCCAGCAGGGAGGAAGCGGCATGAAAAGTGGTCATCAGCACTTGGACTAATCAGAAAGTCTAGTCTCTTGATGAGGATTTTCATTTTCTCATTTGTCATTCTAGCCACTGGATTCTCAAGTGGCCAATTTGCTCCCTATTGGTAATCAGCTAGTTATTTTTACTCTCATCCCTCTCTCTGGGACTGTCAGGCTCTCAGAGCAATTCATCACCCACATGGGCCTAACACTTCTGTGGTGGGAAGTGGGGGAGGGAAGCTATTATCCTGGAAAAGATAAGTAGAAAACTATTCACCGTTTACATTCGGTTTTTAAACAATGATTTCCCTGATGAGGTAAGTAACATAATGACCCCACCGGTTAAGAGTGCAACAGTGACATCTTCAAGGAAAGCACATCATGCAGTGGAAATGACCTCCGGCTGTGAAGTTTGTTCCTCTGAAATGGCTTGTTCTTAGATTGTCTTGACAACCCCCCAAAGGAGCATCGGCTTACATTCATTACTGGAGTTTGCAGGAAGCTGCCTCTGTGAAAATTAGAAACCCAGAAAGGAGAGTTTTAAATATGTATCATGCATTGGTAGTTATTCCAAGAGACTTTACCCCACCAACGAGGAGGAAGGTAGCCTTTGAAGGTTGTTTTGTCTGAGGCAGGCAAGTTAGTTCTTTTTCCATTCGTCCCCGCAGGTCGTCTCAATTACAGAGTCTCACTTTGGTTTGCTTGTTGTCCTCTCCTCCTCCCTTCCAGCAGTTGCTGTCTCCGTCTGTCTCCAGTGATATCATTTCCAAACGTGGTTTCAGGGATTCCGTTTTTCTCAGTTCACCTCAGGTACCATGGAGGTGCTGACCCTGCCACTCGTTGCAAATAAAACTCTGATGTCCGAACACTTTCTCATCAGTGGGTGTCTAATTTGATCTCCTCTCAGATTTCCCACAGTCCTTGTGAAGACCTAATATCAAACCCCCAAGGCCATCTGTGCCCACTATAGCCAAAACTTTATGAACTCCATGTTCACCCTGAAGAAAGTTGTTAGTGTGACACAAATGGCCTTTTTTTTTTCTTTTCTTTTTCTTTTTTTTTTTTTTTTTGGCACTTCCTTCGCTCATAGCAAACTCTTTATTCCTTGGAAGGAATTTGAGAGTTGAATAGCCCTTCTAGCTATTTCCTTAGGGACTCAATGATTTGGGGCAGCAACATGATCTAAATCGTGAAATGTTTATCTTCCTCCACTGTTTTACATGTCTCAGGCTCTTTCTTATGGCCTTTATGCTTCATATAAACATCCACATATGTAAGTTCACTTTTAGGTGTATCCATCTATAAGGAGAATTGAAAGAGACGAGAAAGCACATTTACACACCCCGTATCGAGTTTACTTGCTTTTCATCTGCTAATTCTCTCCACACATGGTTGTTCTCACACTGGTGGTATCACCCAACTCTCATCCCTCTCTCTGGGAAAGAAAACTATTGCCTTGGACTGGAAACTAAAATGCTTGTAGGATTTCAGTCTTGTGTCTTACCTACTTAAGTCTCTCTTTTCCAAAATACTGAAACAATATGAGAAGAGTTGGCTTGCTTCGGTGAGAAATTATTACTGTGACTTTAAATAGTTTTACAATTTATTCCCCCAATGTTTTGTTGTAATTGTCCCTCATTCTAAATTTGCTTTCAAGAATCATTACCTGTGATTATATCAACATGAGCTCCTATATTTGGTATTTGGGTGAAACAGGAAAATTGATGCTGTAAAAATCGGTTTTCCATCTGCAGTTTGTGAGTAGGAAATGAATGGAAAGTAGTGACGCTTTACCTGCCCAGTGTCCTCTCGTTGACCTGAATGAGAACTTTAGTATGCCACGTGGTGCATACTTGTTGATTAGTATCTGGATTAGTCACACACAATGAGCAGAGATCTCAGTGCGTCCTTCTAGACAGAATTCATCTGATTGTTTACTGATGCTCTTGGGTCCTCTCTTAGGAAAACAGCAGGTTTCTACCATCAACACCAAAAATTGCTTCATCATCAAAATCTTGTTTTCTGAGAGAAATTTACTTTCTTACCCATTCTTCCATCCTCTTGAGTTGCCTTTGTTATCACAATATCCTGTCCCCAGGTCCTTTCCCCTAGTCTGGCCGTTGTGTTAATTCTCTGTTCTCAAAGAAAAATACTCTTGGGAGAATGAGAAAGCACCCAGTGAGCCATGGTCCAGAAATCCGCAGACCACCACGTGTTAGCAGTAAATATGTGGATAGGCTGCATACAGCTCAACACATTTTCATGAACTAAATACATTTATTTGACTAGCACCCAGATCAACAAGAAAGCATTTATGAACCTTTCTAGCCATTGAACAGAATAATTTCTGTTGAAACTAGTCATCAGAAATCAGGGCTTCTATGTTGCCTGTCTCCTTATTCCATTTTCAAACATTCATTTTTATTGTATTTTTTAAAAATATATTGACCAGTGAATGCTTAGAAATAATTAACCAAACGAAGTGAAATCAAACGACAAAACTGGCTCTTCACCTGTGATCATTTGAGGAGAGCTGATCTAGATGCCCTGAGCCCCCTCTCAGATTTTGTGCTTACCTATTTTCAGCTGTTAAATTCAGTGTTCCTCTGAGTACCCATCCTTCACATGAGGCTCAGCTCTCCTAGACAGAACAGTACCCATGCCCTACAATGAGTGCATTCGCTAGAAGTCGTATCCCACTTTCAAAGCACCTTTCCTTGGGTTTAGAACCAGCACAGTTAGTTGGTGTCTACTGGGATCCTTCAAGTCCCTCCTTGAGGTCCTGCCTTGCAATTGTCAGTGAGGCTTGGATACAAATAGGAAAAGCTTCCCTGCTTGGAGCCCAACATTTTGCGTGAAGATTACAGCATGGTCTACGCTATAGAAATTACTTTCCTGGTTCTAATATAGAAACTGACACACAGGACTGGACTTTTCCTCCTCTTGTGCCAAGAGTGTCTACGGATGTCAAACTTTCCTGTTGTGAATGGGTACAAGCTGTGATGTTGCCATTCAAGGACTTCCAGTAGCAGTAAGAGGAAAATTACAAACCAACTCCCCTTGTAGAGGAAGTGCCTATTCAAACAGCTGTAGGTTGTGAGCACGGTAGCTGCCTCCTTCCTATCAGGAACAGCCCCACCTCTGTAATTGCTGACTCTCCCATCACAGGGCTTGTGAATTGGCATGATAGGAAGAGGCTTGGCAGAAGCAGCATTTAGCATATTCACATTTATCTTTGGGAAAGAATTAGCTCCATGCATTTTCCTGGGAGACAGAATTTCTCTTGTTTATTAATTGCATCTTTAAATGCTTTGAAAATGGGATACACGTGATTTTATAAGCCTTCTACAAATTCAAATAGTAAATGACCCCTGTTTTTATCTTCCTGTTGCTTTAGAAGTTGATTATTGGAATGGAAGAGGTTTTACACAGAACTATTCATTTGGAAAGGCCTTTACAGATCAGCTAGCAAATCCTTCTCCCATTTTATAGATGCTAAAACTGACCTGCCCCAGATGAGATTCATGAAACAGATTGGATTTCAGGGTTCTAGGTTTTAATTTTTTTCTTTTGGTAAATGATTGATGGAAGTAGAATATGCTTATTAAGGAAGTCACAAATTATAACTGTAAAAATCAACAAATTTTCATAAATGAAATGTACCCATATAACCTGGGCAAGAAGCCGAACATCTCCGTTACACCCTGGAGCCTCTGTAATGCACCCTAGCTGCTGCTCCCCTCCAAAGATAACCACTGTCCTGCTTTCTGGCTTTCTGGTGTCACGTGCCGTTTTGCCTGTTATTGAAGATCATACAAATGGAATTAGGTTGCGTGTTACTCTCACAAAAGGATTCCTTCATTCAACGCCATGTCAGGGGGATTCTTCCATGTTGTTGCATGTAGTTATAATGCATGGATTTTCATTTCTGTATAATATTTTTCTGTAAATATAGCACACTATTTATCTTTTCAACTGTTGACAGACATTTAGGTGGTTTCCAGATTGGGGCTATTATGAAGAGTGGTGCTAAGACTATGTCTTTTGGTGACTATAGGTGTAATCAGATTGGGGTTTACTCCTACTTTGTGCCTAATGATGTCCCAAAAATGCTCATAGAAAGATTGGACCTTTGTGTGGTCCTTGTGCTATGTGTGATTATCACTATACCCTGTCTGTGCCAACCATCCAAGGGGGCCATTCGAGGAATTACATTAGCCACATGGCAGTCACCAATACACAATTATGGTTGGAACTGTTTGAAAGGCTCTCAAAGGCCAAAGTGGTCACTTGAAATTTTGTTAATAAAAAAGTGTGCATTTAAATTTGCTTTTATTTTTACTTATTTTTAATTACACAAGTCATATGTAAGTACGTTCTTGTTCTAAAAACATGCCTAGGGACGCCTGGGTGGCTCAGTTGGTTAAGCAGCTGCCTTCAGCTCAGGTCATGATCCCAGCGTCCTGGGATCGAGTCCCACATCGGGCTCCTTGCTCATCAGGGAGCCTGCTTCTCCCTCTGCCTCTGCCTGCCATTCTGTCTGCCTGTGCTTGCTCTCTCTCCCTCTCTCTCTCTGACTAATAAATAAATAAAATCTTCAAAAAAAAAAAAAAAAAGTTGAGGTAGCTTCTTTAAAAAAAAAATAAATAAAAATAAAAAAATAAAATAAAAACATGCCTAACAAAACAGTAGTGCTGCAACGTAGGTATAATGGTTGCAAGGATTTTTGTGTTTTCTTGATCACAAAATATCGTCGGTGCCTAACACAGAAGATGCTAGATAATAATTTGGTGAATGAATGAATGAAAGACAAAACCTGTGACCACTGCTCTTGACTCCTAGAGCTTCCCCAGGGCTAATCTAATCTGAGCGTGGTGTGTATTTTTCTTTATTTTTAAAGATTTATTTATTTATTTTAGAGAGCGCACTCGGGCGCATGTGTGTGGGGGAGGGGCAGAGGGACAGGTGTCTTGAGCAGACCCTCTCAGAGCACAGACCCCAGCACACTCAGGGCTCATCTCACAATACTGAGATCATGACCTGAGCCGAAACCAAGAGTAGGGTGTTCTACAGACTGAGCCACCTAGGTGCCCTTTGGTGTGTGTTTTTCCATTCCTTTCAGTGGGGGGGGAGGGGTGTAGTAATATCATTGGATAATACCATGCTGTGTGGATATTTCAAATTAACAGTATGTCTTAAGCATTTTTTATTGTTAGTACGTAAATATGTATCGTTTTATGAGCTCTATAACCTTCCATGGTTTGGATATATTACATTTCAGCTATTTTTAACTTTTTGATAGCATGAATGATGATGCAATGAATATTCTTATAAATATGTATAAAACAGAATTGCTAGCTCACAGGTGGTGTACATTTTTAATACTTCCAAAATGCTTTACAGGATGGCTGTTCCAATTCACACTTTCATCAGCAGAACAGACCTGTTTCCGCTCACCATTGCTATGATTGATACTATCAAACTTGTAAATTTTTGCCAAAATGATGTGTGAAAAATATAATTTAATTTACATTTCCATCCATATTGCTGGCGTTGGGCATCTTTTCATATATTTGCTGATTAGGTTTGGTTTGATTCAAGCTTGATGCAAAGAGCAAGTGTATAGTTGTGAATCATTTAGTGGATGGGTGAGGCCTGCCAGTCTCCCATCACAGCATCTCCTTTTGGCCATGTTGTGCTTCATTCTGATCTTCAGAGCCACTGGAGTCCTAGACAGTCCCTGGTTGTATCTCCATCCCATGCTAAGAGTGCAAAAAAGTGACTTAAACATTTCTTCAATGTCCCAGAGAACATGGAGCATCTTGACCCGTTTCAGTGTGTCGGTACAAAGCAAAAGCATTTGAAGATGGGATTTTTCAGTTAATGATCCCAGTGCTTTCATTTTATACCAACAACTGAAGAGAAAACCAAGTTCTACTGTGTGGTTCATCTGCGTTTGCCACCAAAATAGGGTTCTAAAAAATGACAGATGGGGTATAAAATTCCAATTAAATCTGCCATAAGCATCTTACTTATATTAATGCCTGTTGGATTCATTACCCCACCAGTCCCTGATCAACATGAAGGGCAAAAGTTCTGAAGGCAAACGGTCCAGCTTTCAATCCTGACCTTTGCTGTCTTGAAAGCTGGGCACTTTTCTGAACCTCTCTTTCTTTGTTTCATTTTCTATGCTATAGAGCAAATAATAAAACCTACTTGGTAGAATCATCAGAAGGATTAATGGGTCAATAAATGTTAGGTGCATAGCATAGAACCTGGCATATATTAAACATTCAATAAATGTTATTGTTGTTATTATTATAAATAGGGTTAATTTTGACTGTATCAGATCAACATTTGAATCAAGCTTGGAACATGTTCACATTCTTTTCTGCTCTTGGTGATGAAAATCACTCTAGTATGCCCTTCACATTCATCTACAGAGGTATCCTCACTTTGGGTAGAAGAGATTACTTTGGTCTCTGAGGCTAATTTTATACACAGCTCCATGCAGGGGTTTAGTCCAGGACATGCAAATGAAGAACATTTAACAAATGGACCCACCAGACCACTAAATTCCATATGAAGTTTTACCCAAAGCGTAAATTGATTCAAGTTTGCTAGGATCTTGGCCTCATGAGCCCTTGGCTGACATTTCTGTTTGAAACCTGACACCCTGCCAGAAAGTTTCTTCAGTTTGAATAAAATGAAAAGGGGCACTTAATTCCAATAACAGACGGACCCAGCAGGGCCAGCATTTGGTTCAGATTTTTATTGTCCCATAAGAATTTGGCCTTCTAGGCTGTGACTCAAGACCTCTACAGGTTTGCTTCACATTCAGGATAGAATAATCAGAGGCTCACAGAAAGGACATCTGGGTGGAATGAAGTCAAATCCAGCTGCCTTTTTAAAAAATTTTTTCTCAGCTTCAAAATCCCTGTTCGTTGAGGTCCACCCACTCTTAGGTTTGGTGGTGAGACTGATTTAATATCAAGGTAACTGCTGGGTACCATTTGAGAAATGCTGGAAAGATGCACTCCTTATCACCCTCACTCCAGAATGGGCCTTCCAGGTGGAATTCCTTCCATGTGAGAATTCTCACGTGCTTGAGAGGCATCCTTGATTAGAATCTTCGTTCAAAATGCAAGTGCTCCTGAAGAGAATGACATATTAAGCTATTGTTATTCCACCGGTCCTTCATTATTCGTTCATTTATTTATCCCCACATATTTAATTAATCCCCACAAATTTAATTAAATATCCCCACATATTTGTGAGAGCTTACTCAAGGCCTGACACTGTGCTATGAACCAAGGGGACAGTGCTAACAAAGCAGACACGGTTCTTATAGTCCTTATGCCCTACATACCTCAGTCAAGTGGGGAGACAGATGTTGGGCAGGCAACTGCATCAAAGTGTGATGAATATGAAGGATTCACTAGGAAGGGCCCTGAGGGACTAGGGGTTTGGCCTTGACTCTGAGTGACCTGGATCTTCTCACCCTCCATGTGAGCCCACACTGTTAGGTGTTAGGTGTTAGGAGATGCTACATCTCTCATGAGAATTTCACCTCCTGTGAGGCAACAGTGCATGCAGACAGCTCGGGCTCCAAAGTAACTTACTAAGTTTCATTGCAGTGCCCCTCTTGGGCTTTCTGCCCCAGGATCATGTTGTAGGTGAGACCACCTTGTAATGAAGCTTTTCTGCACATTTACCACATTTAAGTCCAAGTTAAGAGGGAAAGAGAGAGAAAGAGGGAGGGAGGAAGGGGGGCAGGGAGAGAGAGACAGGAAGGAAAGAGCAGGGCAGAGCAGGGCAGGGCAGGGAAGGGAATGGAAGGGGAAGGGAGAGGAGAAGAGAAACTAGAGACCCTGTGTAAGCAGAGACACAGGAAGGAGAGAGAGACAGGTACAGTGTGATCCTACTGTTCTTGTCATGAATGAATGTGGTACCAAACACTCTTTCCTAGTCAGGGAGGAGAAACATGAGAATGTGACTCAAGGCCCGGGGGCTTGAGTTATACTCCCATCATTCACCAGCTCTGACCTTGAGAAGTCATTGAACTTTCGCTGCCTCATTTTCTTCATTTGCAAAAAAAGGTCTTTAAATCATCACATCCCAGTAACTGGGTTGTTTTATCACTTCAGTGCGATAAGACACCTAAATGCCCATGAGTTATGCTTTCAAAACATAGAAATGTGTTAACAAATACTAGTTGTCATTATTATATATAAACATTCGATATATGCATGTACAGTGGGTGCCAAGGACAGAATCTATGCTTTTGGGTTGGCTTGGGGCCAAAGGATGGACAGAGGCTGGGAAACTCTGGGCTTCCCAGAAAGAACTCTAGCATCCTTCTTCTCTTCCTCATGATCTACAGAGTATATCTCATGGTGCTCCTAGCTTTCAAAGCACGCACACGTCAATCATTTCACACACATTCCTCCTTGTCTCTGTAGGCTGGTTGTTGGGTGATCAAAGTCACTCAAGTGCCCGCCTCTTTTGCTTGTATGCTTCCAAATGGATATCGTTTGGCATAAATCTGTCACCAGCCTCATGATCCTGGAGGGAGACAAAGTACATTGTAGGCTGGGTAGACCTGCATTCCGCAAGTAAGTCCCCTTAGACTATTGTGCTACTCATCTCCATGGGAAAGAGGAACTGCAGTGTGAGCAAATGAGGCCAGACTCAGTGGAGATCATTTATGAGAGCCACACTTGCTCAGTCAAGAACAAGAGCCCATCAAGTTTGTGAAAGCACCCTAGAAAGATGCTGAGCCTCTGGCCTGCTGTACCTGGGGTGCCACTGGTCCTCTGTGGAAGAGCAGCCCTCCTGGGAAGTTTTGAGAAACCGAGTTTTCTGATATTTGCTGATGGGATAGCTCTTCAGGAACTGCTTCTTTACATCTGTCTGTTCCAATGGCTAAAGAAATAGATTTCAAACCACATAGCGGGGAAAAAAAAAAGAGGACCTATGTTAGAGATATGACTTGGGAGAGCACTCCACAGCCAACCATACTATCTACACCACCAGGGGAGCACCCAGCCTCAGAGCAGCCCGGTCCTTGTGGGCAATGATGCAGGGTGACTTTCTCAAGTGAGGGATGGGCTCAGTGCTGTGCCTCCTGCTCACCGCACTCCCCACCCCGCCACTGCCCACTCTTCATCAGCATTGTGGTCGTCAAAAGAGCATGGGTTTTGGAGTTGGAGGAGCTAAGTGGAAATCCCAGTCCCATCACTTAGGCACTAAATAATTTTGGACAACATTTTGTATCCTTTCTGAGTATTTTCACAGCTGAAGAACAGAGTTGATATCATGATCACAGGGTCATCGCGAGGATTTGATGACACACTGTAGATAAACACTTAGCACCACATCTGAGACATTGCAGTGTGAATCACTAGTGCTTTGCTCATCCATCCATCCCCTTATTTGGGGGAGGGGGCAGAATGAACATAGCATAGTTTAGAACTTTTAAAAGTTTTCCTTATTTCCTCAAATGTGGCTTTGTCACTGAGGCTTGTCTTGATCACTCTATTTAAAGTAACAAACTTATATCACAGACACTCTCCCCCACACTCCACACATACCTCCAATCCCCTTCCCATCATTTTGCACTGCCCTAGTTTTCCCATAGCACCATCACTTTCTAACAGACCACATAATTTATTGCATGTTTAGGTTCATTATTTATGGTTTGTCTCCTCCAGACAGAACTCAAGTCCCACAAGGACTTTGGCCTTCATCTATAATATATACTTTGCATCTAGAAAACAACATGGCCCATAGTACTGTTCAGTAAATATTTGGCAAATGAATTAAGGTCTCAGAGCCATCAGGCCCACTTCCAGTGCTGGTCTTGGCTCATCCTGGTGACTGTAGTCTTTAGCAAACTACTCTCAGCCGTAGTTTTCTCCTTTGCAAAATACTGACAGTGATGATTTCAACCGTCAGAGTCAGGAGAATGAAATGATATTCTGTCTATAAAGTACTTGGCATAACATCTGGAGTGCAGAAACGTCTAACTAAAAGAAAGCTATTAAAATGAAAATTTGAAAAGCACTGGCTTTCCATGCTAGTGTAGACAGAAAGACAGGGGATCATCCAGAGTTATTTTCAGAAACACCCACCCCTAGTCTTATTCTGAACTCCCTCTTGTAATGTGTGCATATGCAGCCAATAATGTGAATTTCACCTCTTCCTTGTACCCCCCTAGTCACCAGCTTCCCCCCATCCCAGCAGGAAGGCCAGTGGGGAAATCCGGGGATCATCACAGGTATTTGGACCTATGGTGTGGGGATCAATACAATGTTGCAACCTCAAATCTGTCATGAACAAATAATAGAGTTCTCATGGGTCTATCTTGTGTTGGAAGCCAAAACTACGGTTACTGCTCTCAAGCAGTTTATGATCCAAAGCATTCTCAAGAGAAAGACCACAATGCTCCTTGCCCAGAGTCACTATTGTCTGCAAATGTGTGTGCATGCATGGATTGCAGAGTGGAGGCTGGAAGTGTGCAAGAACCCACTGGGTTTCCAGCTCATTCTAGTGGGCAAACACAGCCTGCCACTTTTTCCTGGTTCCCTCCCACCATATGAAAACTTTAAGGCAGATGGACATCACAGATTAAAAATGAGGCTGGCAGTCCGGAGAACGGATTTCAAGTCTCAGCTCTGTTGTGTGCCTTCAGGCAGGACACTGGGCCTATCTGAAGGTAATTGTTGTAATAGCTAACATTTTGTTGCCTGTTCCATTTACTGTGGGTATGTGCCAGGTGCCTCCGAGATATCAGTCATTTGTTCAGCTTCTTCTTTGTTCAGCCAAAGTTTGTTGAATGCTAGCCTTACACCAGGCACAGTGGACACAACCGTGAATAAGAGCTCAACCGCTTAGCTCATCCGTGGTGGTGGAGACAGAGAGCGAGTAATCCATTACACATATATTTAATCATTATCAAGTACTTATTCCTTCATTCAAAAACAATGTGTCAAGGTTCATACTATTTGATCAATAAACTATGGTCAGTGTTACAAAGCAGAAGTTTAGGGTGTTCTCCAACAACGAATTTCCTGGGAAGGTGGGTGAATGGCTTCCTCTGAAAGCTTATTCATGGCTTTCTAGGAGAAATGACTTTTGAACTATAAAACTGAAGAATGAGAGTTAGGTATGTAGCCCCATTTTGCAGATGAAGACACTGAGGGTCAAAGAGGTCATGTAACTTGTCCAAGGAACCACAAGTTAATATTTGATGGACCTGACTAGTTCTTGGACTGGGATACGTGTCAAAATTGCCACCCAGGGCTTTTTCAAAATTTGTGTGCTGGGGTTCCACCAAGAGATTCAGTTGCTCTGGGAGGAGCAAGGAGAGGTGAAAGCAAGTTTAAAAGAGTTCCCAAGTGATTTGGATGCACAACTCTAATAATACCACCGTCTCGTATTTCCGCAGCTCGACCCCGGAACTTCGCGATGACATGGCATCACGGAAGAAAGTGTGATGTTGGGGCTGCTCTGTATCACTAACTCCCCACATGATCTGAGGGAAGTATGGGCCTCTCTCTTCATGGGACTATGACTACATTAGTACTCCAAGCCCTCATTGTGCATTAGAGTCACCTGGAAAGCTTTAAAAATCTTGCCTGTACCTCACATCCAAACAATGGCCCCAGAATCTGTGGGGGAAAGGACCCAGGCAGAAGTTTCCATGTGATTTAGCACTAGATGATCTCAAAGGTCCCTTCTGACTTGGAAATCCCCCCTGTCTATGAAATTCTTCATCCCCTGCTTTCTGACAACCGAGGGAGACATTACGGAAGGCACACTCGAGAAGGCGGGGTCAGTGGGAGATGAAGTATTGCCAAGACCTGCTGCTCCACTCTGGCAGTGTCTTTGTGAAAATAGTAACTTTTTTTTTTTTTTTTTTTTCTGACTGATTTATGTGACAGTTGGAAAGCAGCCCCCAGAACAGGCTGTTCCTCCCCTCAGTACTATTAACATAAATATGTGCACAGGGCCTTTAGCTCCTGCTTCTCCCTGTGTAAACGAGGCTTAAGGGGCCGTGAAAGCCAGAGGCTGAAGAGAAACCAGAGAAAAGGAAGTGTCATTAGAGGCACAAGAATGAAAAGGGGAAAAGGACAGGACGTTGCTAAGAGACAATGTCAAGCTGGGCCATGGGATTAGCAGCCAGTATCAAAGCAAGTACTTCTTAATGGTATGTCTTCCAGGCGGGCCTTTTCCAAGTGCTGGTGGAGGGTGAGATTATCAAAGCAATTCCATTCCAAATCGCACGTAAAAGGCCCCTTTCCTTCTTGATAGGACCCAAGTAGTAGGTGGAAGCTAAGGGATTTCAATACACACATCTTCTAGCTTGGGGTAGATAAGACTGGATTCTCTACCATGGAACTTCGCAGACTCTTTAACATGCTAATAAGCATCGAGAACCACTGAGAGATTGACAGAGCTTGCAGCCTGCCAAAATTATTTGCAACTTTTTACTTAGAGGGGACATGTGCTTTCCAAGATGTGTTTGAAAAACCCAGATATAAAAACCAACTACTATAATATCTAATATTCCTGTGCTAAGAGCATTACATGAATTATGTCTTTTAATCTAAGCAACAGCGCTATGAATTAGGTACCTTTCTTTCCTTCTTTGTGCAGGTGGAGAAATTAAGGCATTGAGAGGTTGTGTACTTGCCCAAGAGGACACAGCTAGAAGGGGGAAGGGAAGGAGGTTGAGCTCTGGGGTTACAATGATCTGGATTCAAATCCTGATTCTACCATTTGCTGGAAGGACACATTTAAGTCAATTAACCTTTCTGAGTTTCAGTTTCCTTACTTGCAAATTGGAGAGGATAAACTGTGCCTTGTAGAGGTGTTGAGATTAGAGCTGGTGTGTATAAAGTGCATAGTGGACGCCCCATAAATGACTATAGGGATCATCATTATCATCTTGTATTTCATATTGGAAAAGGGAGCTTATAAGTGGTGCCTGGAAAAGAATATGCATTTTGGTTAAATGGCATGAAATAGTGGGACTGGACACGTGACAGGGGAGGTCAATGACAAAGCTCTCCTGAGGAAGGGAAAATCCTCCTGCTGTTCTTCAGGTTGAACATACTCATTCTTAATGACCAGGAGGCAACAGAGACTCCTTCAGAGTTTAACCAAGGGGAGGTGGCAGACTTGGGGGCCTCATGTGCTGGGAATTGGCAGCTCCCATCTGGTTGGGCATCAGAATCTTCGAGGAGCTTCTTGAATCAAATTCCTAACCCCTGCACCTGGAGATTCTGAGTCCACAAGTCTTTGGCAGTCCCTGGGAATATATATCTTCTGGACCTTCCAGCTGATGCTGATTATCTGTCTGCTTTTAAAACCACTTAGACTCCATGAAAGCTTGGGAAATCTTGCGATGAGTTACCCAGCAAGGACTCAGAGGAGCCTGGTGTAATTATTTTTGGAATCCAGTGAGTTTGTGGCCTTTTCTTGCATAAGCACCCAATAGCTTTCAAACATCTGGGCATTTGAGGAACAAATTTTCCCCATGTTTTGTGGTCGGTACAGTGGCCTGGGTTGGTGATTTGTGTAGTGATAATAGCATGAGCTGCAGCACCAGGTGGGCCTGGGTTCAAATCCCAGGACTGGGGAGGGGCAAGACATAATACTAGAAGTCATGAACAATAGGTCACGATATTGTGAATAGTTAAAGTCTATGCCATCACTCAGGACAAAAGTAAGAAGCCAGACTGGAGAAATTAAATTAAATTAAATCCTGGATTATATTTTAGTAATTGTTTTTATGATAACAGGAAATAAAACCACAAGAAATAAAAACATCTCAGTATTTTCGTGTATTGATATTTTTATTTTCTTGAATAATATGTAGGTGAGTAGCATACTCATGTCTGGCTTTAAGTTCATTTCGGTTTTTCTATCAAGTACAACTAAAACTCACTGTAGGATATATTTTTCTTAAAGTGATGATTTTGAGCCTATTAAATATTTATACCAGCATTTTTTCTTAGGGGGATAAAAGGCTAACCTTGGGAACTGTTATCTGCTTCTTGTCTTAACATACTCATTAATATGTTTCTTACTTGGGAATGAAATTATTTGTCAAAATATCACTGTAGGGCTCCTGGGTACCTTAGCTGGTTAAACATCTGATGCTTGATTTCAACTTAGGTCATGACCTCAGGGTCATGAGATCGAGCCCTACATCAGGCTCTGCTTGGAATCTGCTTGAGATCTCCCTCTGCCCTCCCCCTGCTCATGTGCACACACTCTCTCTTTCTCTTAAATAAATAAATAAAATGAATCTTTTAAAATATCACAGGGGAAGGGAGGGAAAACTGAATGAGAAGAAATCAGAGAGGGAGACAAACCATGAAAGACTCTGGACTCTGGGAACCCAACTGAGGTTACAGAAGGGAGGGTGGTGGGGGGATGGGGTAACCAGGTGATGGGTAGTAAGAAGGTGATGAGTGCTGAGTATTATAATATGCAACTAATTAATCATTGAACACTACATCAAAAAGTAATGATGTGCTATATACTGGCTAATTGAACGTAATAATAAAAATAAATAAATTGAAAATTAAAAAAATAAAATATCACCATAATATGTACTTTAAAAAATAAATTCCAGTGCAACCTCTTTCTAACTGTATAATCAGAGGCAGTATTCTTAAATTTCGTGAGCCTGGTTCTTCATCTTTAGTGATAAAGATAGTGCCCATTTTAATGGGTTGCCAGGAGCATTAAGTAAGAGGACTCATATCGAGTATTGGTGAAAGGTTGGCTTATAGCAAAGGCTTAGTTAACAGTAGCTGTCATTTTCATTATCCTGTCCCAATTCAGCTTCCTTTGTATCTGGATGGTGGTGGACAAGTAACTGTGCCTCCCTGAGCCTCATTTTCCTCATTCATGAAATAGGAATAATGATGTCTACTCACAATGTTATAAGCAATAATGGAGGGAATGTTGCTTGAGAAACCCCTTGCAGCCCACTGGACATGTCGTTAAGTATGGAATGAATGCCAGCTGATGTCATTAGCAAGAAGGATGGGCGTTCTTTGTATTTGGATCTCTTGTGTCATTCATTCCTTCGAAAACACTGTCAGGGGGAGTCTGGGTGGCTCAGTCAGTTAAGTGTCTGACTCTTGATTTCAGCTCAGGTCATGATCTCAGGGTCATAGTTTTGAGCCCCACGTTGGGCTCCGTGTTCAAACAGGGAGTCTGCTTGAGATTCTTTCTCTCCCTCTCCCTCTGTCCCTCCTCTGCTCACATGCTCTCTCACTCACTGTCTCTCAGGTATTAAACAAAACAAAACAAAAACAAAAACACATGTCAGGAACCCCCATCATAATACTTGATATGTTTCTTCTTGTATTTTGTTGCCCTAAAAACATAGTGCCCTGAAGTTATGATATCACCTTTTTCTGTTCTGAAAGAAGGCATCCTGGGATGAGGAAGAGTATAAGAATCAGGTACCGGGAAGAAAACCCTATACCCAGCAAGGCCATAGCCCCCCTGCTTGTGGGGTGCTGTTAGGGCAAACTAAATGTCGGCTACCATCTTCTATGGGTACATTCTTTTCTCCATGGCTGCTGTCTGCCACCAAGCAGTGTGTTGGGTCCTAAGGATGGGCCCATAAACTAATAGGCATATTCTCTGCCTTCATGGGGGTTCTAGAATAAAAGAAGGAACTCCCTCTTTTCTTGAGGTGCAAAGCCTTGAATTGAGGGAATATATTTGGCACAGGTTGAGAAGGGAGAATGTGGCATGTTTACAGAGCCAAAGGAAGGTAAGCATGGCTGAAACATTTAAAAGGAGAGAGGGGATATAGAGAGAAATGAGACTGGGAGGGATACATCGGGGTCTAACATGCCTGGCCTCCAAAGCCATCATAAGGACATGTTAAGGATGTTGGAGACCCATTGAAAAGTTTTAAGCAGGAGGTGACATGATCAGATTTGGGCTTTAGAATGATTACTCTGTCTTCCCCCTGGGGGAAAAAGTGTGTATGTAGAGAGGCATGAGGGAGGGATACTTAAGTTTTCTTATATCTGATGCCAACAGTTGCTCCATCCTCTTGGGTGAACCCAAGGGCAGTGGAAGAGCTAGGAGAACAGGAGAATGTAAAGTCAAACATGGCCATCATTTACTGGACATTTGGATATATCTGGTATAGTACTAAATAGAAATGCTGTACGTGATTGTTATGATAGGCAGGTTTCTAAGATGGCCCCAATGGTTCCCACGTTCCTGTGCAGGTTCCTCCCCTAGAGCAGGGTCTGGATCTATTGACTTCCTTCTAACAACTGGAATATAGCATGAATAATGGGATGGCACTTCCATGACTGACTGACAAGAAACTGTGATTTCTGTCTTGCCATTGTTTTCTTGCTTGCTCTAATGAAATGCCCCATGGAGAGGCATTGAACTGAGCAAGGAACTGAGCGCTGACTCCAGTAACTGACCAAGGGTGAGTGAAGCCTTCTACCTACCCCACCCATGGGCACTGCTGCCTGCCAGCACCCACTGAGTGAGTTGGGAAGCAGATTGTACCCAGTGGGGAGGACTGGGGCTCCATCCAGCACCATGATATTGGCCTGTGAGAGACCCCAAGAGGGAGAACTCTGTTAAGCTATGCCTGGCTTCCTGACAGCCCCACCCCCCGCCCCCGAACCTGCAAGATAAGCAATGTGCATGGTGTTAAGTCACTCAGTTTTGGGCTCAGTTATTATACTCCAACACAGAACTCTCACATTGTTACATGATCTTACAGAAGGCAGGAGAAGACACAGTAATGAGGAGGGGGAGGGAGTAACAAGAGTGTCAGAGTGTCAGAGAGAGCAAAGATAACCAGGGATGATCAGGAAAAAGAAAGTACTGAACCTGACCAGGAAGGGGTGTGAGTCTGTGGGGGTGACGTGAAGTAGAGGAAGTCCATGCACAGATCCTATATGATGCAACCAAATTTCAACTCCAGCTCCTTCTGCAGGTGGGAAGGATGACCTTTTGAGGATGAATCCCACAATCTGTTTTTGCTTTCTATTTCTCATTTGAATTTTGGTCTCAATCTTATGATCCTGTGCTTCTAAAAACGCTCCTAAAGGCATCTATTAATAAATTCAACATCTGGCTTTGCAGTGCTGATCCAAATTCTTTCTTCCCCTTCTCTAGATGCTGTTCCCAGTGATGCACTCCCTATGCCCTTAAGTGCATCTTTTCTACGCATTGTCTGTTGTCTTTGGAGCCGACTTGGGAACAAAAGGAGGGATCTACACTGTGGTGAACTGGGTGTGTGAAGTCAGAGACTGAGCGGAATCGAGTTCAATTTCTTCCCTTGCTTGAGTTTCTTACTTAGGAAAGACTCATAGACGGCCGCATGACATGCCTGGTACTTCCCCGCGCTCCAGCTTAAACTATTCCCCTTTAGCCCAGAACTGGGAAAATATCAAAGAGTCTGGAGTCACCACTTAATTGCTGTGTGGCTTTGAGGAAATGACTTAACCTTTACAAGCCTCAGTTTTCTCTACTGCAGAATGTGGGCAGCAAGACCTCTCTCTTGGGGCTGTTTTGAGGAGGATGAAAGGAGTTGGTGCATACTCGGTGCTGAGCAAGGGCTTGGCACGAACACTTTTCTGAAGCCCTTGTTGATGTGAGAAGTAGCTTGCCTTCTCGAGCTTTCCTACCTGGATGGCAAACCCCTAACCACTCTGGAGGCTGCCAAGCCAGCTGCCTCAGACATGTCATAAACAGCCTGGGGAGCAATTTGCTTTCAAAGAGAAACAGGCAGAGGGAATAAAAACAAGACAGCCAGCAGCGGGCCCAGCCCTGAGCCAGGACGATCTGGCACTTGGCAGAAGCCCGGCTAGAGGTGCACCGCCCAGAGAGAGTGCCTCTGCAGGACCTCACAAGCTCAGGGCCGTCCTGAAACTCCATACTCCAGGGAAGATCTGTCAGGGCTGCGGGGCTGCCCCGTGGCACCTGCATGAGCCTATTCGAAACCCAGCGTTGCCTGAAATTACCTCGCTCCGATTTTTATTCATGCCACCACCAAAGCCCACAGCCCCTTCTATCAATTGAGTTTGTTTTGTCTCTTTAATTCTCTCTCTGGTGGGGGTGGCCTGTCAGCCCCTAAGCAGCCGTGGCCAGCCCTGCATCTTTCCAAAACTTGGGAAATAGCTAGGTGCTGGCTGCGGGCACAGGGCTTCCAGTATGGGAGTCTTCTCTATGATACCTAGTTTCTGTGTTTTCTTTCAGGAAGACAGTTTTAGGGCTCCAGGAACACAGATCCTGGCCTCCTATCCTGATGGTGATGTGGCTGGCTGTGTTTCACTGTCGACCTCTCAGGTCACTGATCACCTTCTTGGAGAGGCCCTCTCTGATAACCCTTTCTAAGCAGACTCCATCCCCTTCAGAGAGCTTGTTTTCTCCATCACCTGTTTATTGTCTTCTAGCACCTTCTGACATCATTCTGTTTACCTATGTCTGTGTCAGGAAGTTGTCCATGTTCCCCACCAGAGCACAGCTCAGTGTGGCAGGAACTTCACCCAGCCCCCCTAACCTTTACATCTTTTTATCCAGCCTATGATGAAGGGATGGTTATCCTTCTCCCCATCTTACAGATGAGGAAACTGAGGCTCAGATAAGTTTCTGAATATCATAGAACTAGTTAGTGGTAGAATAAGAATTAAAACCAGGGAATTGTCTTGTGTAGTAGTCAAAAGCCACATGTCGCTATTGCGCACTTGAACTGTGGCTAGTTCAAACTGAAATGTACTGTAAGTGGAAAGCACATACTGGATTTTGGGGACTTAGTACAAAAAAAAAAGAATATTAAAATATCGCATTAATAATTTTTGTATGGATTATATGGAAATTATAAGCTTTTAATATACTAGGTTAAATAAAATAGAATATTATTAATTTCACCTGTTTCTTTTTAAAATGTGGCTACTAGAAGACTAAAATTATATATGTGGTTCCAGTTGTATTTCCACTGGACTGCATTGGTCTATTGTTTATTTTTTTTAAAGATTTTATTTATTTATTTATTTATTTGTCAGAGAGAGACAGAGGCAGAGTGGCAGGCAGAGGCAGAGAGAGAAGCAGCACCCCCAAGCAAGGAGCCCAATGCGGGACTTGATCCCAGGACCTTGGGATCATGACCTGAGCCAAAGGCAGCCGTTTCAGCAACTGAGCCACCCAGGCATCCCTGCATGGGTTTATTCTTTTAATCACTTCACACAGTAACACCTGAAATGTTAGTAGCCCTGACATAATGTCACTCTTTGTGCCAATAGTGACAATAAAATTCATAGTTACTCAGTTTAGAAATCCCTCTTCTGCTTTCTACAGTCCGAGTGTTTAAAAAAATTGCCCTTTAGGGGCACCTGGGTGGCTCAGTGGGTTAAAGCCTCTGCCTTCAGCTCAGGTCATGATCCCAGGGTCCTGGGATCGAGCCCTGCGTCAGGCTCTGCTCAGCGGGGAGCCTGCTTCCCTTCCTCTCTCTCTGCCTGCCTCTCTGCCTATTTGTGATCTCTGTCTGTCAAATAAATAAATTTTTAAAAAAATGCCCTTTAATTTACCTGCATACATTAGGTGCCTATGCCGTGCATACCACTGCACAAGATGTTTCTTGATGCTGTTAGAACTATTAGAACCCACAGTCATCAGGAAGTTACAGACACCCAACCTGAATTGTCAACGGAGTAAGAGAGGCGGGTTAGTTAGGAGAATTGGGGGTTGCTCACATATCTGAAGGAAGAGCTGCGTGAACAGTGACGGAGATGGGACTCAATCTTCCCCTCTCAGTTCTTTTTGAGTACTGATTGGTTCCATTTCCTCTATCAGTTTCCTCCTGTGGCCGGGGGCAGATCTGATGGCTCTTCCAGCCTCACTTCTTCCCAGTTTCATCACTACCTGAGTCAAAGAGGGGCCTCCACCTCAATCCCAAATAGGACTCTTACTGGCTTAAGTTGATCATACATGGATTTCTCTGGCCAATCCCCCAGAGGTGGCATGATGATTGGCTCAGCCAGGTCACATGCTCATCATTTAAACAGGTGGGTGAGTTAAACTGATTAGCAGCCTCTGTTAGAACAAAAACCTGTGGAAGGAATGAAAGGAATCAAAGGAGATTCTTTTTGATGAAGGGAAGTGTACTTAGCAGAAAAATGATGCATTCATAGTGTATTTCTGGATGCCATTGTCTTCTCCGCGGGAATGAATTTGAGAAATTATAAATATTTCTGTAAAAGTAAAGATGGCGCTGGTACTGAATACCAAAGATATTAGAGAAATTTAACAGAAAAGTAAAAGGAGAATAGAAGTCTTTTGTGAGTATGTAAGGAGACTCAAACATAAGTGTCCCTTTAAGAATGCCCACCTTTGTCCATTATGACTATCTGTGTTCAAGGAGGCAACCCTGAACACAGAGATACTGGAGCGATGAATGTACTTGACTTATCGCTGCTGGAATACAGCTGCTCATTTGTTGAGTATTAACAGTGCAGAAAATAGAATTAAAAACAGATCTGGTCTGCAAAAGGAACAATCTCATCTAGGTAGTATTTTCTGTTGAACAATGTGCTCCTGAAAAATCCCTTTTAGAGAAACTAAATACTCTCTCACTTATATAGTCAAAATGTCTCTTTTTTTCTTAAAAAAAGAGACTCGGTTCGTCTACACACGAATAGGCTTCGTCTTCCCTTAGGGTTCAGCACTCCCCTTGTCTGCTTTATGTTATAAAGCTGTCCGCCCACTGTCATCGCACCACCACCTCTAATATCCAAGAGTGTACCCTTCCTTTGTCACTTACTCATGAGAATCATTTTTGGACACATTTCATGAAAATTGGGAAAATTGGGCTTCAGGACCTGAAATATAATTAGAGTTGAATATGCAAATACTAAAGAGATCTTGGATTAACTTACAGGGCAACCTATCCATGCCCAAAGAACCCACTGGATATTATGAAATACATACATATCTATATGTGTATTAGCTTCATAGGGAGCTAGTTTTAAAACTGTGCGCTCGTATCATTGTTCATTCTTTTCTTTATTGTTGGAAAGATGTAGTAGGAGTTTACTCTGGTTGGTTTTTTTTTTTTTTTCCTCCCCTAACTACTCAGTTTCCCAAAGACAAAGAGATGAAATTCTAACTTTTCAGCTCAGATGCAGGGGTCTTGTCTAAATTATAAGGGCAGAAAGAGCTGCTCTTTGCTATGCATGCCTGAAGCATTATGAAAATAAGAGTCAGGTTTCTTGGCTGGGAAGACCTCATTTGGAGGAAAAGAGCTGGGGAGAGACGTTGTCTTAGGAGGTAACTCAGGCCTGCTGTACATTGTATATCATCATCATATTCTTGGGAAATGTATGAGCTTATGTTTCCACTACCTCACCTTCATTGTGCCTCATGGAGGCCAAAGATAGATAGGCAGAAGGGACCGCCTTTATAGAAATACATGTAGAGAAGTTTCCTATAGAGGTGTGGTTTTGTCAGATAAAACTTGGGGGTTTTGTCTGTACCAGTCCTCATTACACAGTCTTTCTAATTTGGGGCAAATTGATGCTTTACACAAATCATTAAAAATTAGTTCTCTAATGTACGTAGCCTCTTTGGAGTGAAGATCAGTAGAGACATTTTTGAAGGTGGGGGATGGGGGAGGGGGGGCATGTTTTCCTTCCTGGGAGCTTTCATGTTTAATTAAATCTGTAAATTAAACATTTTTACCCTTCTCATTTTAAATCCCAGCCAACTAGTGTCTTGCCTTTCTGGCACAAGAAGCGAAGCTACATGTCTAGCTTTGCAGGTAATGGTGACTCATTGTTGTAACCGAATGGGAGGGGAGACAACACACACAAAAAAGCTCTCCTTACTGCAGAACCCAGAATGTCATTTCTGGAAGAGTCAGTAATTTCTAGTTAAACCCTGCCAGTTTTATCTTAAAGGGACCATTACATGGCCTTGCTTTTGTTCGTTTATGATTTTTATATCTGAGTTTCTTTCAGAGCCCAGAAAAGGAATGGCACTGGCCGTCCATACAAGGGCTGAATACTCCTTTGTAATGATTTACTTGCGAAAAGTGACCCTGATGATGTCTGTGACCATGAGATTTAAATACCCACTTCACATTATTTCTTGAACTGGTCATATTTAATTTCAGGCATTGGAAGGAAACAGAGCTTTTTGCAATTAAATGCCCAGTTCTATTTTCTTTTCTAATTGAGGCATATGTTTTGTTTTTTTTTTTCCTACTCTGTGAGATAGAAGTTTTCTTCTCCTAAGGTGTGCCCCACAACTTGGTCTTAATACCTTGGATTTCTGGAAAACAGCTGGTATGTCTTTATCTGGAACGGTAAGAAGAAATAATTTGGTATTAAATGATGAAGACTTTTCCCCTAGTAATCAAGGACTGAGTCAAGTGAATCCCAGTTACCAGTAACTTCCTGGATGTAGGCCAGACAGTTCAGGATTCACAATCCCCTAGCATGTTCCCAACTCATGGATTTGTACATACTGTTCCCTCTACTGACAACTCCCTCCGCACTCCCACTTCTCTGGATTTCTCCTACTCATCATCCCTGAGTCCACTATCACTTTCTTGATACTGCCTGGCTAATTTTGGTCTCCATGGCATCCTATGTATTTCTTGTGAGAAATCATAATTCATTAATCAGGTAAGTATTTGTAGTCTTCCCTGGGACAGGCGCTAATAGCTATTAGATAGGGGTAGGAATAGGGCCTAGCTCTGGGTCTAACACATATTTTGTTGAAGGAACCAGTGGACTCACTGGACTCATGTCCATTTAACTCTAGGGCAGAGGGTCTCAAGCTTAGAAATAACTAGGAAATGGCCCAAATTAGAGCCCAGATACACTTCAGAGGTCAAATCGTCCAACCTCGGCCTTACAGTCTGACCTCATCATTATTCCAACCCTTAATCCAGGTTTCGATAACCTTCACCAAGAGTATCATCTCTGTTCATTATTGCCTCCAATGAGCTCTAAAAACTCAGTGTATATTGGTGCCTATGGCAGCCATTCTTAAAGATGCCCCCCGCCCCCGCCAATCCTCTTCTCTTTTTTACTCCCTTCCATATTTGCCTCCCCTATTGAATCAGGGCTGGTCTAAGATGACTTCCAAGGCTAATAGTGTATGACTTTGAGGCTAGGTCATAAAAGGCATTGCAGCTCCTGCCTTAGTGTCTTAAATAACTTACTTTGTCCAAATCCAGCCACGGTGCTAGAGGACTCACAAGCAGCCCTGCGAAAAGGCATGTGTGGGAAGAAACTGAGGCCTCTGTGAGCACCATCTGCAGCTGTGTGGACAAGCCCCGAGGGAAGTGGATCCTCCAGCTCCAAACCTACTTACGAACACCAAGCTCATGGTTTCATTGGCCCAGACAGAAGCTGAAATACAATGGAGGTGCTTTCAGATGCTTCATACCTTGTTTCAATGCCTTCTCCAAAAGATAGGAAGGCAAGAAAGTTATTTTCACTCATAAAATACTGGTTGAAAAATCATACTTTGAATTCATTGCAATTAGAGTAATACAATAAAAATTTTATTCTCTATCCAGTTAATTTGAATCCAAGAATCCAGCTTGTTGAATTAATTGCCAGTTCCAAAAACCTCAACCCAATCAGCAGGCTTCTCTTTATATATATATATATATATATATATATATATATATATATATATATTTTATTTCTTTTCAGCGTAACAGAATTCATTGTTTATGCACCACACCCAGTGCTCCATGCAAGACGTGCCCTCCATAATACCAACCACCTGGTTCCCCCAACCTCCACCCCCCGCCCCTTCAAAACCCTCAGTTTGTTTTTCAGAGTCCATAGTCTCTCATGGTTCCTCTCCCCTTCCAGTTTCCCTCAACTCCCTTCTCTTTGTATTTGCACAGTTACTTTCTCATGCTCAGAGTGCTTCAGTTGAAGGCAGCTACGCAAATCTTTCTTCACTTGGCAAATAGGCTCTAAAATTTTCCTTCAAGATACATTGCCATTTTTCCAAACTTCATCCACCTATTGTGCAGTCCAGACATGGCCACAGGTGAGGAATAAACTTCACCTTCATGGAAGAAGATGGCACAAAGAACCTTATTTCATTAAAAATGGTGGAAGGTGAGTCATATCTACTCTTGGCACAAAAACTATGAGGTGTTGAGGTCTCACCCTGCAGGTTTTGTCCCATTTTGCATCACTAAGCACTTTCATCCTTTTCATTTTCCCCTCTTACCAAGTAGCTGTCCTTTCTTGTCATTAAGGCTGACCCCAGCAGGGAACATCTGTTTCTTTGTTCAGGATGTTGGGGCTACCCTGGTCTCTTTTAGAACCCCCACTAAATTCCAAGCCTCAGGGTCAGAAGTCATTGGATTTGAATTTTTAATAGTTGTACAGTTGTATCTTTTCCTTTAAAAATAATACATGCTCTTAGTACAGATAAATGCCAAAAGATATACAAATATATAAAGCAGAAAAAAAAATCATCATGTCCCCATGGTTAAAGCTTTTGGTCCATATCTTTCAAAGCTTTATTTTTTCTCCTTTTGTGAGCAAACATATATGCATAAAGAAAATGTTTTCTATAAATGGAATACTTTAATAAATAGTACTATATAACTTTTAAAAATATGAATAAAGGGGTGCCTGGGTAGCTCAGTCAGTTAAGTGTCTGCCTTCCACTCAGGTCATGATCTCAGGGTCCTGGGATCGAGCCCCTGCTCAGCAGGAGTGTGCTTTCCCCCTCACTCTGCCAGCCTCTCTGCCTACTTGTGATCTCTCTCTCTCTCTCTCTCTGTCAAATAAATAAATAAAATATTTTTTTAAAATGTCTGAATAAAATATTGCAGACATATATAGATTATAGGGATAACTACATGTGCTGAATTATTTAGGTTCCAGACTCTATATACAAATTATCTCACATAATTCTCAAAACAGCACCACGGGACAAGTGCTATTAATGTTCCTGATGGCGCAATTGAGTCTTAGAGATTATAGGTGACTTGTCTGAGGCCACACAGCTACCAGGCAGTGAGTGTGGATTCAGTCTTCAGGGCTGAGCTTTCGAGTCTAAGCTCTTAGCTACTCTCCATGTCAGTGTCTACAAATCTTCTCATTCTTCATGATGGTGCTTGGTACCAATTCCCTCCTGACTTGTTGGCTCTCTGTGCTGAATGTCTGCTCTAGACCTTCACTTGCTCACTTGTTTCTCTTTCCCTCATGTGTGCCCCCTGCAATTTACCACAGCCTTGGGCCACCTTTCTGAGCTTGTTACATCCCAATTTATTTGTGGACTCTGATCAGCCTTTCCCTGCTCTCAAGGTGTATTTTGACCTTGATAAACTTGTTCTCTGTTGGTTTTTGACAATGATGGAGGTGAGGAAAATGGGGCCTAAATATATTTTGGGGGTCCTAATCATGATATCTGTGAGTTCTTTCATCTTAGCAAAAGGCGTATTTAAAGGATAATGTTCCCTTTTTTCTCCCTCCCACTCTCATTTTGATTCTGCTCATTCCTAACTGGGTTCATGGTCCCTTCCTGAACTTTTGCTAACAATGCCTTGGGTGTGTCCACAAAGCTCTTAAATCCTTCCCCCAAGAATGGGAAAGAAGAAAAGCATCATTATATGTGGACTGGGGTGGGGGGATAGTGTGGGGAATTGGAGGGGGGGCCACAAAGAACCAACTGGGCTTGGTTTCCAGACAGGGAAGCCAGAGGAATGGCCTGTTGCTCTCCTAAATCTGTACCGTGTCAAAATCTGAGGGCATTCTCAGCTTCCAACCAGCCATTAGCCTGTGAGAGCACGCTGTCTGAGAATGAAACCTAACTCCTCAGAGAGGAGGCAGGGTGTTGAGCCTCCTTGTTGGCTGGAGTAGAGTGCAGTTTTCCCCCCGTGGAGAGCAACAGACCATCACAGCAGCATCAAGACTTTGGGAATGGTGGCTTCCCAATTGGCTTGGTGGCAGAGAGCCCCAGGCTCTTCACATGGTATCCTCTCTCTCTCTCTCTCTCTCTCTCTCTCTCTCTCTCTCATAAGTAGCAGTGGGATTGCAGCCTCTGAACCATCACATCTCAGATGAATTCCATTTCTGGGACTTACTAAACAGTCTCCTTAAAGTAGCATTCATCACGCAGCATGTGGAGTTGACTATTATTTCACTGTGGCCATTAAGATGGAGACGTTCATCAGGTGGAGGTGTTGCAGGGGTAGCTCATAGGTGTGACATTGAATGTCTGCAGCGAATGACCCATAGCGGCTGTCTGGAGTAATGTTTTTAGAAGGATTCTGTGCTCATTTCCAGGCTCAAAGGACAAGAACACCATGACTGACTAGTCATGTCTGCAGTGGGCATTAGACCGATCATGGTAGCATGTGTATCATGCATCTGTCAGAAGAATAGGTTGTGGAGTAATAGAAGATTGGGGTGCAGGTCTGTAACTTTTTAGCCAGAAGATAAACCATATGCAGTTGACAATTTGCAGAGCCTCAGTGTTCCCATAAATGCAATAAGGATTTTACCTCTTGGTTTTTTGAGGGGATGATAAAGTTGTTGCCAAGGTATCCAGAACATTAAAGCTTTTCAATCAATAGAAACTCTCCAGCCATGTCACTGAGAGTGGTGGCACCGGGCAAGGAAAAAGTATTAACTGGGGGCAAGAAAAAAGTATGTGAGATAATCCTGTTGTATCATTTAAGTCACTATTAGTGACTTAATAGTGATTTTGAAGATTTTTTCTCTCTGCCTTTTCTTTTGAAAAAAGACTGGTTTTACAGTGATGACTGTGCTTTGAGTTTTCAGATGTGTTCTGCCATTAATGGAAATTGGGGCCAGAATCCAGACTCCTACCAACTTTCTTCATTATAAAACCTGATACACAATAACATAACATAGCTCTCACATCCTAGAGACCACAATGTGATGTTCTATTTAGTTTTGTCTTTCTTTCTTTCTTTCTTTCTTTCTTTCTTTTTTTTTAATTTTATTTTTTATAAACATATAATATCTTTTTATCCCCAGGGGTACAGGTCTGTGA